>NC_133663.1:61570240-61673279 GCF_037893015.1 Macrotis lagotis | reverse complement strand
TCTTTCATCATATTCAATTTAGATCCATGTATACCAAGGAAACAATGTAAAGACTAGCAGACTGCTTTCTGGGGGGGGGGGGAGGGAAGCAAGATTAGGGGAAAAATTGTAGAAAATTCAAAATTCATTTTAATATTAAATAAAAGAGTAGTTTGAAAACTTCTTGAATTCACTCAAGCTGTTAAATGATGTACAAGGACAAGATAATGTTTTTAAAAATAATGAAATTGGGCTAACTAGGTGGTGCAGTAGATAGAGCACTGGTCCTGGAGTCAGGAGTACCTGAGTTCAAATCCGGCCTCAGACACTTAATAATTATCTAGCTGTGTGGCCTTCGTCAGGCCACTTAACCCCATTTGCCTTGCAAAAACCTAAAAAAAATAATAATAAAATTAACTCTTGCATAAATGAACTGAAGCCATTGGAATATATTGTGATTATTAGCATCTACTTTTTCTTTTAGGTTTTTGCAAGGCAAATGGGGTTAAGTGGCCTGCCCAAAGCCACACAGCTAGGTAATTATTAAGTGTCTGAGACCGGATTTGAACCCAGGTACTCCTGACTCCAAGGCCGATGCTTTATCCACTATGCCACCTAGCCGTCCCCAGCATCTACTTTTTTTTGAAGAAAAGTTGCACAAATTTGGGAAATCAATACTATTGATAAGAACATAATATATATAAAAAGCAAATGTTAGTCAAAAATATGGAATTCATAGGAAGACAAATTTTTCTGGGGTAGTTTAAATCCAAAGAAAAACCGAATTGCTCAGGTGTGGGTTGAACTGCATGGCTAACTGAACAATCTTAAAATTCTGAAATTCTGTCGTTTGATAATTAGGGCTGTCCAAAAGAGTAACTAGAGGCTTTTTTGGGTAATAAGTTTACCATTAGTAGAAGTGTTTAAATAACTATTGCACTGTTGCTGAAGGAATTCCTAGTTTGGAAAGCTAGACTAATTGATCTCTAAGGTCCTTTTCTGTCTCCAAGATTTCATTTTATGATTCTGTTTAATTAGGTGCAAATGCATTTTTAAAGGTGACTTGAAATGTCCTCATTTTGCATAGCAAGCTTAATTGTCTTCTAATGTCAAATAATGTTAGCAATAAATATATGTGTATGTTTTTCTAAACTTAAAGACAATCATCTTTTTTAGTGTTATTTCATTTTATTTTTTTCCAGTTGCATGCATTTACCTTTTTACAAGCTTTTGAGTTCCACATTTTTCTGCCTCCCTCCCTCCCCACCCTCTCCCCTTGGTAGCAAATAATCTGATATAGATTATACACATGAATAACCATGTTTAGCATATTTCCATATTAATCCTTTTCTGAAAGAAGATTCAGAACTAAAAGGAGAAAACATGAGAAAGAAGGAAATAAAAGAAAAATTTAAAAGTAACCATAGTATGCTTTGTTCTGTATTCGGACTCCATTGTTTTTTCTTTGAATATAGTTGGCACTTTCCATCACAAGTCTTTTAGGATTGTCCTTGATCATTGAACTGTTAAGAGGAGTTGAGCCCATCATAGTTGAGCATCACCCAGTGTTGCTGTTAAGATGTACAGTGTTCTGGTTCATTTCAGTCAGCATCAGTTCATGTAAGTCTTTCCTTGCCAATCTGAAGTCCCTTCCCTCATGATTTCTTACAGAAAAATAATACTATATTACATTCATATATCACAACTTGTTCAACTATTCCTCAATTGATAGAAATCCCCTCAATTTCCATTTTTTGCCACTATAAATATTTTTATTTGGGTCTTTCTCCTTTTTATTTTTTGGTAATCTAGGGATACAGACCTGGAAGTGGTGTTGCTGGATCAAAGGGCAGGCATACTTTTATTGACCTTTGGGGTGGTTCCAAATTGCTCTCCAGAATGGTTGGATCAGTTCACAATAGAACCAACAGATCACCACTAAAGGGCACAATGATTAAGAATATATTGTAGAATTGTCATTTTTTTTAAAGCTCCAGGGGCTTAGTTGAGTATCTGTAGAAGGAAAACTAAGGTTAGGAATGTTAAGAAAGTAGGGGATGGAGGGGTGCAGAATATGTTCTATTTTATCATTGTTAGTAGTTGTAGCCAAACTAGAAATGGAATTCCAGTTGTCCTTTTATTCCAGAATTCTTCCTCCTTGCTCCTTCCTCTCTCTTCTTCGTCCAGTATCCTTCCTTCTCCCCTCATTAGATTCTTTAAATAATTACACAGGAAAATATAGATCTTATTAAAAAAACTACAAAATTCCTTGAACTTGAAAGCCACAGTCCCCCAAAAGTGTGGTCCCCAAGTCAACTCAAAGCTAGGTGAGTCTTTGCTCTAGATTATTATATTAAATATGAGTCAGTAACCTTTATTCTCCCCTTTATAAGAACAATCTTGTTTCCCTGTGGTATGGTTTTCACTTTAGGCTAATTCCTATTGAGTATTATTAATAGGTTGAGACAGCTAATGGTTCTGCCTTTTTTTTTTTTTTGCTGCAAATAATACATAGGAATATATTAACCCAAATCCAATAGGAAGTTTGAGCATGTAAACTCGGTGTTTCTTTACTGTGGTTTATCACTCCTTTCTGCCCCTAAACCCCCCAATTTTGGCAGAATTATCATTGAATTATCCCAGATCAATGCCATAAAAATCCAATTTTTTTTAAAAAAAGAGAATTACATAAAGATTTCATGTCATTTCTTTAAATAATAAAAGGGTTTGTGTGTGTGTGTGTGTGTGTGTGTGTGTGTGTGTGTGTGTGTGTGTGTGTATGTGTGTGTGTGTGTGTGTGTGTGTGTGCGCGCGCATTTGTGCTTATGCTTAATACTTATCCTTGGTAATCTCTCCAGTGTATAAAAACCAAAGTACTCTGAAGAGCTTTTACTATGCCTATTATAAATTTCTTTACTTTTTTTTTGTAAGTCAATGGGGTTAATTGACTTGCCAAGGTCACACAGCTAGGTAATTATTATTGTGTCTGAAAATCATATTTGAACTCAGGTCCTCCTGACTCCAGGGCTTAGTCACCTACCTGTCCCCTATTCTAAATTTCTATTGCTGAATAAAGAGGAGAAGCTTTCAAAATATAGAAGGGAGAAGCAGGACTGTTAAAACCACCAATGTAATCCATAATCTTTATTTATCTAAAATACCCTTCTGAAATATTTAGTGGTTTAACTCATTAGGCATCCTGAAGATTCTTTTTGTCAGCGGCTGGTTTATCTTAATTTGAGAAAGGTGAATTGTTTTACACATTTCTCATTTTGTTCTGAAGAACACTGGATGTTTAAAAACTTTAAATTCCCATATTTCCCCTCTGTGGCACTTCTTCAAACTAAGTGATTTGCTAGTGTCTACCTCTTGCCTTCATAGAGCATGGTAAAAAGTTTTGGTTACTGAAATTTTTTACCACAGACATCTTTTTAAAGGTTTTTTTTTTGTAATTGTTTTGCAAATATGTTCCAACTTTTCTTCTTTATGCTCAGTTTTCCTTGATAAATTGATTGTAATTTTGATTCTGTAATTTGATATATGTCTTCTTGTGGCTTAGAGACCATTTCCTTGTTGAATGAATCAGTATGAATAAGACCTTGCTAAGTGCAACAAATAAAATAAATAGAATAAATAACAAACAACAAATAAATAAATAGAAAAACTAGACACTCCCTTTTCTCAAGGAGTTCACATTCTATTTGGGGATCGAGATGTGTGTGTGTGTATACATATATATGCACATATATACATATATATGTAGTATATGTTTATATACAGAGGGGGAGAGAGAGAGAGAGAGAGAGAGAGAGAGAGAGGATGCAGCTGCAAACTCGGTTGGAAAGATACCATGGTTCTTAGGCTTTAGTGGCAAAGTAAGTTAAATTAGAAAATGAATGAGTCGAATTCTATTTTTCATGTTTGGTTCACATGAATTTTATTGGAGGTCTTTTAATTTAGATAACTCTACAAAGTGTTCTTGAAGAATTTTCTAGAATATGGCATTTGATTTTCTTCTTTTTCTAAATTTTCTGGCATATCACTATTCTTAATGTTACTGTATTCAGATGTTTCTTCCAAGTTTTTCACTTGTGCCTGCAAGGTTTCTAATTTTCTGATTAGGGAAAATTATTTTCCAAGCTTCCTGCCCCTTCTGGCCACCTTCACTCCATCTACATTTTGGCTATTTAAATGGATTATTTCTATTTTTAAATTATGCTTTTCATTTTGGTGATTTTCTAGTTATTTCCTCTTTATTTTTCAAAACAACTTTCAATTCTAATTCATAATTCATTTTCTTATTTTTAAATTTCCACAAGGTCTTCTTTTATTTAGTGTTATGGTTTTTTAAAACCAATTTTAATTTCTAATTAAATTATTTAAATGAGTCATCTATGTGAAATTTTAGTCAGGATAACACCATGCTATTTTTCCCACCTACATTATTTCTGGTACATTAACTATTCCGTTTTTTAAAAAAATATATCTATACTCTTTACTTTGTTTATTTACTTTATGTGGGAGAGGGAGACAAAATATGATTCTATATGTGTTTTTTTAAAATTTGCTATTTTCTTAAAAAAATCAAACTTGTTTTTCTATAATTTGGTGTCATCCTTCAAGTCAGCAAGACTTGGGTTCAAATCTTCTCTAAGATATTTTCTAGTTGTGAGACCCCATGGGAAACCCCTTTCTCAGTCTGTATCCTCCTCTGTCAAGTTGGGATAATAATATTTATATCACATGATGGTAATCATTGATCAAATCAGATAAACATAAAGTGCTTTGCAAACTTTAAAATTCTATACAAATGCCAAGTTTTTTTTTTTAATCTTCATAGATTAGATTTAGAAATGACTTCTTTATAAGCTCCCGTGGCCATTTTGGGTCAGTTAAATGACACAGTAGATAGAGTATTGGGTCTGGAGTCAGGAAGACTGAGTTCAACCAGCTTCAGACACTTACTAGCTGTGTGACCCTGAACAAATCACTTAACCTTGTTTACCTCAGTTTCCTCATCTGAAAAATGAGCTGAAGAAGGAAATAGAAAACCACTCCAGTACCTTTGTCAAGAGAATCCCAAACTTATTTTGGGCTGGCAGTTCCCAGCCATCTATAAATGACTAATAATCAACAAGTTTTTGTTAGTTGAACTGCTGCAGTTATGTTCATTAAACATGATTAAGAGCTTACAACTGTGCAAAACAATACAAAATGAACAACTGTCCTTTCCTCTAAGAACTTGCATTTACCCTGTCTAAGGTAAATAAACACAAGGGAAGCAATCTGAGAAGGGAAAGAGCTCTACTCTGTTGAGGCACTCCTCTGTCAGCCAATCAAAAATCATTTCTGAAGGACTTATTATGTTCCAGATATTGCAAATGCTTAAGATTAAAAAAAAGAGAGAGACAAAACTTCAGACAAGGAACTCATATCCTTATATAAGCAAAGGCCTATGTCAATATGCATGATCAGACTTAATGGGAACTATTTCCAGTGAAAGGAGGGATGAAGGCTCCTACAGAAGGTAAGGTTTGAATGGAGGTGTAACTGAAGAAGGAGAATATTTCAGATTTGGGAAGCATCGATCCAAAGGTACAGACTGAAGATGGGGTGTTACATATGAGGGCCAGCCAGGGGATTATTTTAGCTGGATTGTAAAATGGCAGGAGGAGATTGAAGGATAAGAAGAGTGGAAAGATAGTCAGTGAAGAATTTTAAATGCCAGAGGATTTTATTTTTGGAGATAATAGGAGCTTCTTTAGTTTATTGAATGTATGAAGGACATGTTTAGACTTATCTTCTTATAAAAACACTTAGGGAGTTGAATGGAGACTGGATTGGCATTGGGAGAGAGATGCTGAATCTTTCTAGGAACATTGAAATTCTTAGAAAGAAATAAGGAGGGAAAACTACCTCCCAAATTTGGGGATAATCTCTATAAAGACACAAGGTTAGGAAAGGAATGGTAAATTAGGGGTAGGGTTTGAAGTAAGGAAACCAGTTTGATTGGAATATAGAGAACATGAAAGGTAGTTATGTGAAATAAGTCTGGGAAAATGGTTTGGCTCTAGAACTATGTTGAAGCTATGGAAGGTCCACCATCATTGTTGAGCATAAAATCTGGTATTAGATCCATACAAATCTGAACTTCCCTTAAGGAACAGGAAGTTCTATGACTTACTATGACCAAACTATGACTTCTACACAGGATAAGTCTGACTCCAGGGTCCTGAAATTCCTATGGGAACATAATGAACATGTGATTAACAATAAACAAACACATATGTAGATAATCTCTAAAGTGGCTAGAATTCAAATGACACAGGATCTCATAAAGCAGGTTTCAACATTTTAAATCTCATTGACAACAGGTCTAAGTGACACATTTTAAATGTAATTCAGGTATTGGATTAAGTTAATTTATGACTGTTGTTCATAGTGATTCTAAAGGTGATAGCAATGAATGTCTTTTGTTCATTGCTTTAAGGTTTGCACAGTACTTCACAAAGTACTTAATAATGAATAAATGCATCATGATTTAAAGGTTGCATTATTGGAGATGGCTCAGTCTGGTCTATAGTTGGCAGAGGGATCTATAGTTATCCTGTCTAATTTTTTCAGATGAAGAGTTAAGAACCAAAGTGACCCAAACAGTGACAATCAGGGTCTGACTTTACTGTTTGCTTAGAGGAATTCCTTAATGTGCTGTACCTCAATTTCATTTAAAAAAATAAGGTATTACACATAATTAAGGTTGACAGTCTTAACAGGGGGGAGTCAATGAGTTTGAGTGGGGGAAAAATGACATCTCTTTCACTATACTCTAATTGAAATTTACCTTTTTTTCATTTATAAAAAAATGATAAAAGAAAACAATTTTGAATAGTCCAAAGGCATCACCAGATTACCACCGAAGGAGTCTTCCATATGGAAATTAGATTGGTCTTTGAGGTCCCTTCAGTTCTAGATCTATGAACTTAACGAACTTCAAATCCTAGGATTTGTCCCACTACACCATGCTAGCTATTTACAGATTTATAGTTATTTGTCCCTGATCTTTGATCCTATCACTTTCTAGAAAACTGCCTTGTCAGCATGTCTTTACAGTAGCAATGTATGAATATAAGATCTGGACTAGAAGGAAAAGTGAACTTCAGAGAATTTATGCTTCAGAGAATTGATGGGTGCTGGAGAAGACTTGAGAGTTCCTTGGATAGAAAGGAGGTCAAATCAATCGATACTTAAAAGAAATTATTTTGCAATTCATTGGGAGGTCAAGCTGAAGCTTAAATACTTTGGTCATATAATGATAAGATGGAACTCATCGAAATATCCTGATGCTGAAAAAGATTGAAGGCAAAAGGAAAAGGGAATGTCAGAGGATGAGATGGATAGACAGTATCATGGAAACAAGAATCTGAACTTGGTTAGAGTCCAGGAGATAGTGAAGAATAGAAGGGCCTGGTGTATTATCATTCATGGGGTCACAAAGAGTTGGACACTACTGAACAACAGTCCCTGACCCTTTATTTCCCCTTCTCCTTCTAGAGAAGAGACTTTGATTTGAAAAAATCTCTTTTCTTTCCTATTGATAAGTTATTAGAGACAGTTCTCATTTCTATTCTCCTAATTTCTAGGTAGATAGGACAGTGGAAAATCTGAAATTAATAAAATAAACTCCAGGTGTTCAAAATTACTCTTAAATAACAGACCTCATTGGATAGTAGTTTTACTAAATATTTTTGATTTTTCTCTAAATATGATAGTGTTTTTTTTAAGGTTTTTGCAAGGCAAATGGTGTTAAGTGGCTTGCCCAAGGCCACACAGCTAGGTAATTATCAAGTGTCTGAGACCAGATTTGAACCCAGGTACTACTGACTCCAGGGCTGGTGCTTTATCCACTGAATAGTGATTTTTTAAAGAAAGATTTTATTTATTTTGAATTTTACAATTTCCCCCCAATCTTGCGTCTTTACATTGTTTCCATGGTATGCATTGTTCTAAGTTGAATGCTATGAGAGAGATCATATCCTTAAGAAAGAAACATAAAGTGTAAGAGACAGCAAAATTACATAATAAGATAACAGTTTTTTTTAAATTAAAGGTAATAGTCTTTGGTCTTTGTTCAAATTCCACAATTGTTTCTCTGGATACAGATGGTGTTCTCCATCGCAGATACTCCACAATTGTGCCTGATTGTTGCACTGATGGAATGAGCAGGTCCATTAAGGTTGATCCTCACCTCCATGTTGCTGTTAGGGTGTACAAGGTTCTTCTGGTTCTGCTCATCTCGCTCAGCATTAGTTCATGAAAATCCTTCCAGGCTTCCCTGAATTCCCATCCCTCCTGGTTTCTAACAGAACAATAGTGTTCCATTACATACATATTCCACAGTTTGTTAACCCATTCCCCAGTTGAAGGACATTCACTTGATTTCCAGTTCTTTGCCACCATAAACAGGGCTTCTTTGAATATTTTTGTGCAAATGATGTTTTTATCCTTTTTCATAATCTCTTCAGGGTATAGACCCAATAGTGGTATTGCTGGATAAAAGGGTATGTACATTTTTGCTGCCCTTTGGGTGCAATTCCAAATTGCTCTCCTGAAAGGATAGATGAATTCACAGATCCACCAACAATGTATTAGTTTCCCAGATTTCCCACATCCCTTTCAACACTGATCATTGTCTTTTCTGGTTATGTTGGCTGGTCTGAGAGATGTGTGGTGGTACCTCAGATATGCTTTAACTTGCATTTCTCTAATAATTAATAATTTAGAGCAATTTTTCATATGACTATGGATTGCTTTGATTTTGAGGCTAACATTTCTAATATGATATTGAATAGTAGTGGTGATAATGGGCATCCTTGTTTCACCCCCGATCTTATTGGGAATGCCTCTAGCCTCTACCCATTGCATATATAATGTTTGTTGATGATTTCAGGTGGATACTGATTATTATTCTAAGGAACAATCCATTTATTCCTGTGCTCTCTAGTGGTTTTTAGTAGGAATGGATGCTGTATTTTGTCAAAAGCTTTTTCAGCATCTATTGATAAATCATATGATTTCTGATAGGTTTGTTGTTGATATAATTAATTATACTGACAGTTTTCCTGATATTGAACCAGTCCTACATTCCTGGGATAAATCCTACTTGGTCATAATGTATACATATAGTATATATCACTATATCTAGTGATAACTTGCTGTAGTCACTTTGCTAAGATTTTATTTAAGATTTTTGAAAAATATTCATCAGGGAGATAGGTCTATAAATTTCTTTCTCTGTTTTAACTCATCCTGGTTTAGGTATCAGCCCCATATTGGTGTCATAGAAAGAGTTAGGCAGAGTTCCATCTTCACCTATTTTCCCAAAGAGTTTATATAGAATTGGAATCAGTTGTTCCTTAAATGTTTGATAGAATTCATTTGTGAATCCACCTGGCCCTGGAGATTTTTTCTTAGGCAGTTCAATGATGGCTTGTTGAATTTCTTTTTCTGAGATAGGGTTGTTTAGGTATTTAATTTCCTTTTCATTTAACCTGGGCAATTTATATTTTTGTAAATATTCATCCATTTCATTTCAATTGTCAAATTTATTGGCATAGAGTTGGGCAAAATAATTCTGAATTATTACTTTAATTTCCTCCTCATTGGTGGTGAGCTCACCTTTTTCATTTATGATACTAGCAATTTGGCTTTCTTTTTTAATCAAATTGATCAGAGATTTATCAATTTTATTGTTTTGTTCATAAAACCAACTCTTGGTTTTATTTATTAGTTCAATAGTCTTCTTGCTTTCGATTTTATTAATTTCTCCTGTAATTCTAGGATTTCTAATTTGGTACTTAATTGGAGGTTTTTAATTTGTTCTTTCTCTAATTTCATATTTAGTTCATTGACTTCCTCTTTCTCTAATTTATTCATGTAAGGATTTAAAGGTATAATATATCCCCTGACAGCAGCCTTGAGTGTATCCCATAGGTTTTGAGTTTTTTTTTTTCATTATTGACATTATCTAGGGTGAAATAATTAATTCTTTCTATAATTTGTTGTTTGATCAACTCCTCATTCTTTAAAATGAAGTTAGTTTCCAATTAGTTTTGGGTCTATATCTACTGGCCCAATATTGCATGTGATTTTCATTGCATTATGATCTGAGAAAGATCTATTCACTATTTCTGCCTTTCTGCAATTGATTATTAGGTTTTTATGTCTTAGTACATGGTCAGTTTTTGTGTGAGTGCCATGTAATACATAAAAAAGTATATTCCTTTCTATTCCCATTCAGTTTCCTCCATAGATATATCATGGCTGGGTTTTCTAGCAATCTATTTACCTCCTTAACTTCCTTCTTATTTATTTTATGGTTAGATTTATCTAAATCTGAGAGTGGGAGGTTGAGGTCTCCCACTAGTAGAATTTTGCTGTCTATGTCTTCCTGTAACTCCTTAAAATTCTCCTCTAAGAATTTGGATGCTATACCATTGGGTGCACACATATTTATTATTGAAATTACTTTATTGTCTATGATACCTTTTAGGAGGATATTGTTTCCTTCCTTATCTCTTTTAACACTAATTTTGAAACTGCTTTTTCTGAGATAAGGATTGCTACCCCTGCTTTTTTCACTTCAGTTGAAGCAAAATATATTTTACTCCAACCTTTTAAATTTACTCTATATGTATCTCTCTGCTTCAAAGGAGTTTCTTGTAAGCAGCATATTGTAGGGTTCTGGTTTTTAATCGACTTTGCTATTCACTTACATTTTAAGGGAGAGTTTATCCCATTCACATTCAAAGTTATAATTAGTAACTCTTTATTGCCCTCCATGTTATCTTCCCTCTGTTTGTATTTCCCCCCTTTCCCCCTTTATTCATATTCCCCAGTATTTTGATTCTGAATACCACCACTTATATCCAATTGCCCTCCCCCCTTTTTCCCCTTTCGCTTTGTCTCTTCTTCCTTTCCTTCCTTCTGTTGGTTCCCCTTTTCTTCCCTCTCCCCTTTCCCCCTTTTAATACTTGAAAGGTAACTGAGTGCATGTATCTTAAATTTAAGCTAAATCTTATGAGAGTAAGATTCTGGTAGTTCTCATCCCCTCCCTTCTTCCCTTCTATTGCAATAGGTCCTTTGCACCTCTTAATGTAATGAGATTTACCCCATTCAGTCTCCTCCATCCTCCCATCTCTTTACTGCACCCCTATTTAAGGAGGTATTGTTTTTAAATCATTCTATCTGAGTCACAGAAAAGTCATGAGTGTCCATCTTCTGGCTAATTATATTCTCTCTAATAGAGTTACAATTTTTGAGAGTTATTTAAGTCTTTCTTCCAGGTAGGGATGTAACCAGTTTCATCTTATTGCATAGCAGTCCCCACCCCTTTTTTACCCTTTTCCTATGTCTCTTGCATCTCCTGTTTGAAGTCCAAATTTTCTATTAAGCTCTGGTCTTTTCATTGGGAAAAGCTGGAAGTCTCCTATTTCTTTAAATGTTCATCTTTTGCCCTGGAAGAGAAGGCTCAGTTTTGCCAGATAATGAACTCTTGGCTTCATTCCAAGTTCCCTTCCTTTTCAGAATATTGCATTCCAGGCCCTTTGATCCCTTAATGTTGATGCTGGCAGGTCCTGTGTAATCCTTACTGTGGCTCCTTGGTATCAAAATTGTTTCTTTCTGACTGCTTGCAGGATTTTCTCTTTTATCTGATAGTTCTGGAATTTGGCAACAGTATTCCTTGGTATTTTCATTTTGGGATCCCTTTCTGGAGGGGATCAATGTATTCTTTTCAATAACTATTTTGCCCTCTGGTTCCATGATATCTGGGCAGTTTTCCATCACTAAATCCAGTAATATTAAGTCCAGGATTTTTTTCTCTTCAGTTTTTTCAGGAAGACCAATAATTTTTAGGTTATCCATCCTTCTTGAGGTCAGTGCTTTTGCTGATGAGGTATTTTACATTTTCTTCTATTTTTTTGATTTTTTTGGTTTTGTTTAACAGATTCGTGTTGTCTAATGAAGTCATTAGTTTCCACAGACTCCATTCTTTTTTTTTAAGAGAAAAATTTTCTTCATTTACCTTTTGCAACTCTTGTTCCAATTGATCAATTCTATATGATAGTGTTTTTTGAATAAAACACAATTTGAAAACAATGAGAAATGTAAATGTTTGAACTTTTATTAGTCAATTGAACCTATAATTATTAAAATAATTATGCCAAATTTTAGGGTATCTTCAATGGAAAATACCATCTGTATCCAAAGAAAGAATTGTGGAGTTTAAGCAAAGACCAAAGACTATTAACTTTAATCTAAAAAGAAGAGGTATCTTATATAATTTTGCTATTTCTTTTATTTCATTTTTTCTTTAAGGATATGATTTCTCTCTCAACACATTCAATTTTTATCAATGAAAAGCATGGAAACAATGTGAAGACTATCAGATTGCTTTCTGTGAAGGTGGGGGAGAGGGAAGCTAAATTGAGGGAAAAATTGTAAAATTCAAAAAACAAAAAAATAATGTCAAGAAATCTAATTATCAATCATTTTATTGTTTTTTTTCAAACAGATCCTAATCTAGTTGCCTTGGTTGAACTATTCCTAACTGACTTTCACATGTCCCACCCAATCTTATTTATTTTACTCACCTCCTGAAGACTGGGTTCAAATATTGCCTCTGATGCTTTAACCTCTCTAAAACTCAGTTTTCTCATCTATAAAATGAGAATTTGGATTAGGTGACCTCTGAGAGCCCTTCTAGATCTTAATCCATTATCTTTTCATCCTTAGAAGCATGTCATGGTTTTGCCACTGACTCACTGGAATGGCACCTTATACAATTTAACCTTCTAAGATACTTGGTCAGGCCAAGAAACTTCAAAACAAAAATGATAAAGATAAAAAATAACTTCCTCTCAATACAAGAATCTTCTCTTACTGGACATATAATTCTTGTAGGAATTATAGGAATATTGTTATTGTGTGGGAAAGAATTGGAAGAGATTTTCATATCCTGATGAGCTACTGTATTGTTGTTCTCAGGTCTGCAATAATCAGCTAAATAGATGATTTCATTGCACCCATAATATTTTGGAATGTTATGTTAATCCCTTTTACAGTAAGAGCAGTAGGTCAAGTAGGTGGATGACTTAGAAAATAGTCACTATTCCAGTGCAACAAACCCCAACCATTACTCAGTATTGATTCATTGTGACATGGCTTTTGTTTTATTTTTAAAAATAAACAAAGGGCATAGTCTATACCAGGCATTCTGCACATGGGCATCTAGCCCCAGAGGTCAGCGGCAGTTGTTTATCTAGATCAAGGACAGTCTGGTCTGAAGAGAGGAGATAACAAGTAACTGAAGGTTTCTTTACATTATGTGGATTAAAGAAATAGAAAAGAAAAATGTGAATTATCCTTAGCTTCAAATGACCATCTGATTTAAAAACAAGAAGACTTTCCTTTAACTGTGCTTATAATGTATAATTTCCATTTTATTCTATATGTCCACTCCCTCTCTTGAAACTCAGGGTAGAAGCTCCCTTTTAAGTTTAATACTTTAAAGAGTGAACCCAAGTAGACCTAAAGGAGTTGTGAACTAAATAGGGTCTGGGTGACATGTGACTCTTTAGAGAGAATGTAGCTATCTTCTCAAGCATGCACCTTCTTTGAACATTGTAAATGCTTAATAAATATCTAAGAATTTGAACTGAAGAATTCCCTGAACTTTCAATTTTGTCAGGGTAATGAGCCCTGGGGTAAGGAGGTCCTTCCAGTGTAGGTCAATATCTATTCTGAATTGCCCCAGAATCTTGGCTTATGTAGAATCACAGAACTAACTCTATGTCATAGGTAAGATTTGAACTCAGTGTTCAGTCTCTCCAACATTTAATTGTAAGTTAAAAGAAAATCCATGACCATACTATTTTCATGCTCTTGTATGATGGACTATTTGATGTTAAAAATTGTGTGTGTGTGTGTGTGTGTGTGTGTGTGTGTGTTTGTGTTTGTGTGTGTGTGTGTGTGTGTATAAATACACCCACATATTTGATTTCTTATTTCTTTTTTTCTTTAAGTCTTGCAATATTCCAGACTGTATTCTTCAATTTGGTACTTACTATAAAACTTACTGTTTAATTAGCTGTATTGATTAAGTTACTTTTCATTATACATGGTTTATTTGATTGGTTTGAAAAATTCCTTTGCTGGTGTATGAGCCCAGATATATTAGAGAATATTCAGAACATTGCCTCTGTGGTCCTTGCTGTGTGAGATAACTGCATCTCCTTAGTTTTCTATCTATTCCACCCCCTCTCCTCCATCCTCTGCCTAGGGAGGCCAAAGGGAGAAATTGCATCTGTGCTTTAGCTTCTTTACAGGGAAGGGGCTAAAGGAAAAAGATTTATTCTATTGTGTGAAGGAAAATGAAAGTAATTGTTAAAATTTAATTTATATGACTTCTGCAGCCAAGGATAAAACCATTTTGGGGGTTCTCCAGATGTATAGACTTCTCTGGGAAGAATAAAGGGCTGGAAGAGAAATCTTTCAGTCCAACTTCTTTCTGACTGATGATGAAACAAACTAGAGTTCAGAGCAGGGAAGTGACTCAATTAAGATTCGAGGTTCAGTGAACATGAATCACAATTCTGATACAGATCCTTTGACTTGAAATCCAGAGTTCCTTCCTCTTGTCCATGTGTACAGTTTCCTGCTGCTGCAATGAAGGAGGTGAATAACTGTTGTACATAAAGTTATTCACAGTGGCTTAAACAAGATCACCTGGTTAATTGTGTGTAGGTGGGGATATCAATTCCCATCACTAGGGACTTCATTTTAGAATCTCTAACTTCCTTCAAAACACAGTTCAAATCCAGTATTACACCCATAATAATAGCTTTTTTGTTATCTCCTAATTCTTTCAACTCTCCTTCCTAAAATTATTATAGGATTATAGGTCTAGAGATGGATGGGATCTCAGAAGCCATGTAGACCAATATTCTCCTTTTATAGATGAGGAAACTGAGGCCCAGAGAGGTCAGGGTCTCGTACATCATAATACTGTCAGAGGCAGTATTTTAACCTAGATCATCTGACTTGTGTTCTATCCACAAATACAGTAACAGTATTTTCCTTAATACTTTATATTTATAGGGGAAGCTAGGTGGCACAGTGGATAGAGTACCAGCCATGGAGTTAGGAGGACCTGAGTTCAAATTTGGCCTCAGAAATTAGTAATTACTTAGATGTGTGATCTTGGGCAAGTAACTTAACCCCATTGCCTTGTAAAAAAACAAAAAAAATACTTTATGTTTACTTATATACATGTTGTATCTGTGTATCAATCAAAAAGCATTTTATTGGACTCTGCCAGGCTTTGTATTTGGGACTAAGTATATTAACTTCAATGAATGAAATATTTCCTCCTCTCAAGAGACTTATGTTCTAATTTTTAGTAAAATGTTACTGAGGCCTATGATGGGTCTTTCATTTATCTTTGTATGCTTGCCCTCAGAGTAGTGTTGACCATGTTAGGAATTTATTAAAGAAATACTTGTTGAGTTCAATTTAATTGAAAAAATGGATTCTTCCTTGACTGGGCTCCAAATGGAGCCCCACTAAGCACCTGTGAATAAGAAAGAAGTTGCCCAGTTTGGCCACAAAATGACTCCCCCCCCCCTTCTTCCTAAAGCCTAGCATAAGAGTTTAATGGGAAATAGCCAAATCCCAGTGTATGGTTTGTCCATAGTCCAGCAAATACAAAAGCTGTTTTGGAAAGATATGTGCAGTGGCCCAGATTAGGCCTTCAATGACTGACCTCACTTTATCTGCACTTGACACAATTTGTTCTGTCATTATAGATAATAAAGAAATACTTTGTCCTCCCATGGTACTATTCTTTCAAGAAGTAATTTATAAGGGCAGCAGTATTATCTCTGTAGCTCTTGCCACATTCTTCAGAGGTGTTGGCAAATTTCTTTTCTTTCCAACAGAGAGAAGGAGAAAGATCAAGGAGGTGAATGGATTCCTTGCAAGTCACATTAAAAAAATAGAAGTGGGAGCGGCTAGGTGGCGCAGTGGATAGAGCACTGGCCTTGGAGTCAGGAATACCTGGGTTCAAATCCAACCTCAGACATTTAGTAATTACCTAGCCGTGTGGCCTTGGGCAAGTCACTTAACCCTATTGCCTTGAAAAATCTAAAAAACAACCAACCAAACAAACAAAAAAAAAATAGAAGTGACCCGGCTTTCTGACTGCTTGTTGCTTTATTCCCACCGGGGCAACCAGGAGGATTCTGCCATTCTCACTGCCTTCCTCCTCCTAACCCTCCCCCTTCCCCACCCCCACCCTACAATATTCTTTTCTCCCCAAGTGTTAGTTATTCTTCAGCTTCAGTTCTGGCAAGACTTTGGGTGAGGGGTTGAAGGGTTTAGGAAAAAGATGAAGCAGGATTACTACATTCATGTTGCCTGAATATTGATGGACTTGCCCATACTCACAGCTATTTTGATTTCTGTATCCTTTCTACCTGATTTTAAAGAGTGAACCTCTCCTTTAATTCAAAGGGTTAATTTAATAGAGATGGATAATTTTCTTGGTCCCAAGGCCAGTTGTGTGACATTGCCACCCATGTGTCATATTCTAGATTAAAATAAGACCTTGTTAGAAAAAGGTGGAAATCTCTAAGCAGTAGCATGGAAATTTCCCAGTTTAGGACTATTTTTATTTAACCTTCAGATTATTTTCCATAAATCACTCTAAAAAAAACCTCACCTGCTCCTTCTATTAAAATTATTGACCCTGCTGCTTCCAGCTCATCCAGTTCTCCAACACTCCCTTACCTCCCACTTCTTCCTCCTGTCCTCTTGAGCAAAATTGTGGTAAGGGACACAGAAAGTTCAACAAACTTGTCTGTGGACCCCACTCCATATATTTTGTCCTTCAGACTACCAAGTGTTCTGGAATTTTGGTCAGCAACTGGGGTTTGTGGTCAATTTCTAAATAGCTAATTTTTGTGGCTCACCAATGTTAATATAACATATCATTTAGGGTGTGTGAGTGGGGTGGAGGAGGAAGATAGATTGAACTATGAAAGTCCATGCTTCCTTTGGTTTATAGATTAACTTTGTTACATGGTTGGGGTCCATAACCCTAGAGTGCCCTTGACTGGTTCTGTGTATGGGTGGAATAATGAGACACCTAAATGGAATGATTTGAAGGGCACAAAAAGGCACTATTTATTTTGGTGTCTGAAATTCCTCTTTATTTACATTAACTCAGGTCCTTTCAATGAAATGAAAATTTCTTAAGTGCTTACTCTGTAAGATCTTAAGTACTCACTCTTTCCTTTTGAGGATGGTACTTAACATGGAACTAGATCACTGTAAATTAAATACCTTGCCATAAAGAGTACAGGCTCTAGAGTCAAAGGACCTGGATTAAAATCCCATCTCTTAAATTTATCTACTCTGTGATTTTTGGCCAGTCACATGTATCTTCTCTGCTCTCAGCTTTCTCACCTGTCAAAAGAAATGACCTCTGAGGTCCCTTCCAGTTCTTGATCAATGACCATAAGAAGACCTTTAAAAATGGAACCCTTCCCAGTTTTATCCACACTTGACCCTGCAAGGCAGATGTCCAAGAAGGTGATGACAAATGGTAACAGAGCATCTCGTGGCTCTGAATGACTTCATCTGGCCAGTCTTGGACAAGCTACATACTGAAGAGTACTGGGAAAATAACAAATTAAAAAAAACAACAAAAAATCTTAACAAGGATGCAGAGTGAATATTAGGGTTCTTTGAAAAAATCAAGGAGAGGGCGGCTAGGTAGCACAGTGGATATAGAACCAGCCCTGGAGTCAGGAGTACCGAGTTCAAATCTAGCCTCAGCCACTTAATAATTACCTATCTGTGTGGCCTTGGACATGCCACTTAACCCCATTGCCTTGCAAAAACCTAAAAAAAATCATGGAGAATAATAATAATAATAATAATAATAATAATAATAATGATAGTTAACATTTATAGAGCATTTGAAAGTTTAGGAAAGCACTTTGAATATGTTAACTCATTTAATTCTCCCAATAGCCTAGTGAGATAAGTGCTAAAATCAGAAAACTGAGGGACAAGAGAGGTTAGGTTACTTGCTCAAGGTCACAAAAGCATTTAAACTCAGGTCTCTATCCTCTATGCCACCCAACTGGAGATTGGGAGGAATTTCAGAAGAAAGGTAAACATCTCAGTTTTTGAAAAAAGAAGAACATACATTCTTCACATTATAGATCATTCTAGATAAAGGTCATTTCTGTTATTCCCTCATCACTCCTATTCCATGGCTACTAAACTGATAATCTGGGATTAATATGGCTATAATATGTTTGAATTTAGTAAGAGCCTTGAAAAACAGCCTCTCCTCAATGAGAACATAGGTGTATAGACTTGGAACTGAATGAATGACTAAGCTAATGATTCATGAATGATGTTGGTCTGCAGAGATGTCTCAGGGATTTGTCCTTAACCTTATTCTGTTTATCATTTTTATTAATGACATAGACAGAGACCTAGTTCTGATCTTCCAGTTTACTTTGCATATAAATTATATGTTTGTAATTGTTTACATGTTGTCCTCTTTGTTAGACCGTGAGCTACTTGAGGAGCTTTTTTGTTAAACTTTCTTTACATCCCCAAGGTTTAGCATGATGTTTGACCCATAACAATTGCTTAAAAAATGGTTATAGGGAGTTAAGAGTGACATTTTCCATCTTTAAGCCACTTTCAAGTGGAAGAGGAAACAGACGTTTTCTTCTCTAAGAGAGTATAAGAAACTCTAAGCAATAGATTGAGGTAGTAGAGAGAGAGGCAACTATCAACTTAGGAAAATTTCCCTATAATTTGAACTATCCAAACACAGACCAGTCTGCCTTTTGGGCACTAGGGTCCTTCATTTGGGAAGGCACATGGAGCTAGATCATCACTTGTGGAGGATGTTGTCAGTGGGAAGCCAGAGTAGATTCTGTGACCTTGGGGGCCTTTCCAGCTTTGAGATTGTGTGATTCACTACTTGTTTATGATATTTTTGTTTGTAATATTATACAGAGACATACTGCTATTATTCCAGTTGTCCATGCTTCCTTATACCTTTAGACCTACTGTGCATAGCTTTGCTATCGCTCATGACTACTAATATTGTTTCTTTGTCTTTGTCTTGATGGTCCTATGGAACATTCCCTGGCATGCTCGCTGAGGGGGAAGACAGGTGGGAGGGTTTCATCAGAGCCTGCCTGAGGAAGGTAGCTGTCCCTACTGACTCAGAGGTCAGCCACAGAGGCAAGTTCTGGTTCTGTTCTTGAGGACCTGTGATGTCATACACAGTAATTGAATTGTGGGGTTTTTTTGATATATGAGAAATGCAAAATGAACAGTTTTACACAATTTATATTATTACCAAATTGACTGCAAGATGATGTGTTTTTTGACCTAATAGACCATTTTCTAAGTTGCAGAAAACTTATGATCTGTGCCAGAGTGGGAGGGGCCAACTGAGGAGGGCACAGGTTATGTTGAGGGGAGCATCTAATGCCTTCTTTTCTCACCTGTGCTCAATGCACTACTCCCCACCCTGCCAAAAAAATAATAATACAAATTGACGACCCAATTAAACCTAAGCACACACTACCACATTTACATGGACACAGTAAATAAAAGGACATTTTAAAGTTATTGGTTTATGAAAAGTACATAATAGTAAACCATAAATTCACTGTGAGCTAATGTGGTTTGAAGGGAATTTGAATGCAAACTTAGAGACATAATTTCAAAAAAGATATAAGGATATATATATATATATGTATATATATAGAAATAAATTGTAGTCATATAACTTTTGAACTCTTGACTGCATTAATCATTTCAATTATTAATTTAGCAAACAAAGATGCTATGTAATTTGGGGCAAGTCTCAGTTTTCCAAAGTCTAGTTTCCTCTTGGGAGGCAGCCTGCAGCCTCTGTTCAAGTAAGCTTATTAGTTCTGTGACCATGGACAAGCCATCTAGTCTCTAAGTTCATCTGTCAAATAAAAGACTTGAAGACCATTTGAAATCTCTTCTACTCTAGCTCTATCTATAAATTCACTTAATTCTCTGAGCCTCAGTTTTCTCATAGGTTAAACAGGGGACAATAATACTGGTACGTTTCAAAGGGTTGATGGAGGTGCAAATATGATGAATGCACATGTTAGGAGAAAAGGACTCTGTTAGTTCAAATTTAATGTTGGGATGAAATGATACACTCATTTGCAGTTAGTAAAAGGAGGTTTGTTTACTTGACCAGGGTACATAAGGAGATTTAAGAGCTTAGACAGATTCCAGCCCTTAGTTTGGGTAAATGGACCCACCCTGTGGAAACAGGTCTGGTCTGCAGGGTAGGGTGTGGTGACTTCCACGATCTTGGGACATCTACTAAGTCTGAAGGGTCTGGAATTCATGTCCTTATGTGACCAGGAAACCGTGACCAGAGGTTACTAGGAAGCTGGCCAAGGCGCAACTTGAGCCTTGCCCCCTTTCCCTCATTAAGTTCTGAAAACAACTTGGTTGCCTTTTAAACAAAAACTAGCATAATCCTCATGTTGATAGGGGAGCGGGGTGGCAGTGGGGTGTGGTGGGGCAGGGTGGTGGAGGATGTGGAGAGAGCCCTGTCTCCTATCATAGAAGGTAAAGTGCTACTTAGAATGGGAGTTATTATCAGTGAAATGGTAACAGTAAGACATGTACTCCCCACACCATGAAGTTGTGGGGAGAAAAGGGAGCTATTATCATAGTTCTGTGCAATCCTTCCTATCCCCTAAGATAATTTTAGCCATATGCATATTTGCTCATTAAAATGCTCCCAACAGAAAGATACTAATAACCAGGGCAGTCACTTTTCTAAGGAACAGACCTTCAAAAAAAAGTAAATATAATGCTCTGAAGTCCATCAAGAGGGTCTGCTGAGTCAGCATGCCCCAACCAGTGTCCCTTGTACTACAAAATTAGGGAGTGGATCAGAGAAATCTCAACTGATTGCCCAGCTGCTTCTGAAATGTATGTATGTATGTAAGCTTTTCAAGCCCACCCCACCCCCAAAACCAGAGGACCCTTTTTTGGAATCCAGCAAGTCTGCAAATAAAATCAAGAGTTCCCAGGACAGTGGGAGCATTGATGGGGGAATACAAAGCCCTGGGCCATGACAAATAGCAGAAGCATTAAATAAGTGAAAATTGCCTTCTCAAAGAAGGCAATTAGAAGATTAAAAAAGCAGGAGCCACAGTTGCCTGAAGCCATTGGCACAATTCTGACCCCAAAGGAGCCCTTTATGCCAAAGAGGGGTAGCCTATCAATGGTTGAACTTTTGGTCTTCATATGTGGAACTAACATCCATCACTTCAGAAGTTGTGTTTGTGATAGAGAAATGAGAGTGGTTGGATGAAAGACAGTTCTAAAAGGCAAACTATAGTTCATGAAACATAGCCACCCATTGAGAAAGAAATGCCTATCTTCTTGTGGTTAACTGGGAGACACCTGAAATTTCTTGATCATCCAAGTGAAATTATTTCCTGACAGTTACTCCCCTCTATGTGCTTTATTTTTTAACTTTCAGATGTACAATGTATCATAACTCTTTGATATATCGGTACCTTATTCCCCTGGCAGAGGGTTAGCAGGATGAAGGCAGAACCATGCCTTATCTAATCTGTATTATCTCCCCAGTTCAGTGATTTGTATGGAAGAGGCTCCTGTGGAGGTGGAAGAGAAGCGAAAGAATGTTGTAATTGTAAGGTAAGGCAGACAGGATAGACAGTATACTACAGTTTACAAATCCTTAAGATTTATTGACTTTTCAAAAAATTGCTGACATTTCTCAGTAATCATCATCTACTTAGTAGAGCTTCCCCTTATAAAAAAAAACCCTTTTTGTTGCTGAGTTGTTTCAGTCTCTGTGACCCTATTTGGGGTTTTCTTGGTAAAGATGCTGGAGTGGGTTGCCATTTTCTTCTCCAACTCATTTTACAGATGAGGAAAGAGAGGCAAACAAGGCTAAGTGACTTATTCTAGGTCACACATCTAGTAAATATCTGAGGCTAGATGGTCCTTCTGATTCCAGGACCACTGCTCGATCTACTAGCTGCCCTATCACAAATAGGCAAAATCCCCCAACACATTGAGCATTTCTGTTAGCATAGACTTTGAATCATTAGTTCATTGCCCATCTATCAAGAGAAAAGATATTTATTTCATTTTTAGTCCTATAGAGTCAAGATTAGTCATTTAACTCTCTGAATTCTCAAGTCTTTTAGAATAGTTTACTTGTCTTTTCCTTTCCACACCCCCATGAAGATTTCAGATCAATCCTTATTAGTTCAGACTTATAGGTGGGTAAACCGATTCTCAATAAAATGAGTGAAAAGATTTATTTATTAAACACTTAATATGTTCAAAGTGCTGTATTAAATGCTGGGGATACAAGGAGCTCCCACTCAGAGAACAGACAAGAAGTATGGAACAGTCTCAACTATAGATCAGATGGAGAAGATATATGACACAGGGACAGCAGCAATTCAGTGCCTCTTTAATACCGTTTCTACTGATAAAATCACATCATTTTCTGAAGATGAACCATCTGACAGTTGTGAGGATTTTGGTGGCAAGAAATTTCTTTTTTTGAGTCTTCATTTTCTGTGACTGTAGTCTCTGCAGGAGTCATGATTAGGCTGCATCTCCAAAGGAAGATGCGGCTGCTTTGTGGGATGATGACTGAGGGCCCTGGGCTCTTAGGTTCAGAGATCTATCTGGGTCATCTGCATCAGAGTCAGAGGGGAGATGGTCTTCTATTACTACTCCTACTCCTCCTTTTATCACCACCACCATCACTCTCCCTCCTTGCCTTCCTACTACTACTTATCACTGCCGGTAGAATTAAGTGATTTGCTTGAAGCCAAAACTATTAGTTGAATATATCTTTTGCTTTACCTCTCATAGATTAAGAATACTAAATTTCTTTAAAAAAAATTTTAAAAAACATTTTATGGCTAGGTGGTACAGTGGATAGAGCACCGGCCCTGGGGTCAGGAGAACCTGAGTTCAGATTCAACCTCAGACACTTAATAATGACCTAGCTGTATGGCTTTGGGCAAGCCACTTTTTTTGCCTTGCAAAAAAAAACCTAAAAAAATATTTAAAAAAGCATTTTTTCTTTTTAATAATATTTTATTTATTTTTCCAGCTACATGATAAGATTTTGAGTTTCACATTTTCTCCCTCCCTCTCCCCCTCCCCCTGACAGAAAGCAATTTAATATAGGTTAAATATGTATAACTATATAATACATGGATCCACATTCTACATGTTATGAAAGAAGAATCAAATTGAAATGGGGGAAAAACATTAGAGAGAAATAAAAGCATAATATGTGAGGCAACTTTTAAAAGTTGAAGATAGTAAGATTTGACTTGCATTCAAACTCCACAGTTCCTTTCCTGGATATGGATGGTATTTTCCATCACAAGTCTTTTAAAATTGTTTTCGATTACTATACTGCTGAAATGAACAAATGCATCAGAGTTGATCATCTCCCCATGTTGCTGTTAGCCTGTGCACTTCTGCTCACTTCACTCAGCATCAGTTCTTGCTGGCTTTCTAGGCTATTGCAAAATTCCATGCCTCATGATTTCTTATAGAACAGTAGTGCTCCATCACTTTCATAATTTGTTCAGTCATTCTCCAACTGATTGAGCATCCCCTCAATTTCCAGTTCTTTGTCCACTACCAAAAGAGTTGCAATAAATATTTTTGTACATATGGATTTTTTTACTCTTTTCTATGACTTCTTTGAGATTTAGACCTAGTAGTGAATACCAGAGTTCTAAAAATATCACACAAGATAAAAGTTTCGTAATCAAATGTCATTGCTTGTTTCCTGAGAATTTAAATCCCTTCAAATTTTTTGCAGGAAAAACATTATAATAATATCAAGTTTTGAAGGGTCAAACTATATGTAATAATGAAAATGATAATAATAATTAAGAGTTGTTACTAATTTAAATCACATTTATATAGTATTTCAAGTTTCCTAAAATGTTTTCTTTACAATAACTACCAGGTAGGTTTTGTAAATATTATTATCACCATTTTTAGAGGTAAGGAACCTAAAGCTCAAAGAGGTAAAAAAAACAGTTACAGTCATAGAATTAGTGTTAATAGGGCTTCAAACCCAGGTCTCTTCTATTTTCAAGGAACAATCTAATAATTACTGACATTTATATAGTGCTTTAATGTTTGTACACAAATGTCTCATTTAATCCTCACACCAATCCTATGAAATAGGTGCCGATATTATTCCCATTTTATGGATGAGGAAACTGAGACAAAAGAAGTTAAGTGACTTGCCCAAGATCATACATCTAGTAAATATTTGAGGCATGATTTGAATTCAGGTCTTCCTGACTCTAGATCTGCACCAAAACTACATGTGAAGTTGAAATGAGATAATGTATGTAATATTCGTTATAAAGTACTATAGAAATATCAGCTAATATTATTGTTTCATACATTTGTAAGCTCATAAAAACTATCCCAGAAAAGGAGACCTTGTGTGACGGCCATTAAAATCAAGCACACCAAACATCAGACAAGTCTGGTCACAAAGGAATTAGCTAACTTTTGGCATATTACTCAACTGTATTTTCTTTTAAAGGTATTTAATAGAAAGATAGAAGCTAGGTGGTCAAGTGTATAAAGTACCCAGCCCAAAGTCAGGAAGATGAATTCTCATCAAGTCACTTAACCCTAGGGGCAGCTAGGTGGCATAGTAAATAAAACACTGGCTCTGGAGTCAGGAGTATCTGAGTTCAAATCCAGTCTCAGACACTTAATAATTACCTAGCTGTGTGACCTTGGGCAATTCACTTAACTCCATTGGCTTGCAAAAAAACCCTACAGAAATTAAAAAGTCACTTAACCCTGCTTGCCTCAGATCCTTATATGTAATATCAATTGGAGAAAGAAATCACAAACTACTCCAACATTTTTGCCAAGAAAACCCAAAATGGGGTCAGGGAGAATTGGGTGGTATTGAATGACAATAGATGGATTTACATAATAATTCTGAACAATTCTGCTGTGTTTGGCCAAAATATGGAACATAATTATACCACATTCTTTAATATGGAGACTTTATATTTGCTCTTCTATCTATACTTATATTCTTGGCTATATATACATACATGCATATATATACATACATATATATACATATATATACATATATATATATATATATATAGATTAGTTTAAAATTTTTTTTCCAACTGGGAACCCTTTCATTTTAAAATTAGGAGGGCTCGCCCTCTAGAGGTCAGACTAAAAAGTGTCCAACTGCAAAGTGGACATAATTTTATATCACATCATAACTACTAACAGATAGTTTTATTTTTTAAATTTTGGGGGTTAATAGTATTTTATTTTTTCCAACTACATGTAAAGATAGTTTTAAGCATTTATTTTTGTTAGATTTTGAGTTCCAAATTTTCCTCCTTTCCTCTTTTCCCTCCCCCTCCCTAAGATATATAGGTATACACGTACAATCACAATATACAATTTTAGACCTAGATAATCTTTCATTTCACTCCATTTATTTAACAAATGAATAAAATGGTGTTCAATAGGTTATAAATTTTGTAATCGAACCTAGATTTCCTAACTTCAAATTTATTGCTCTTTCCAAAAAAGCTATATGAACAGTGGAGAAAACTTCCCATGATGTAGTGCTACAATGACTAGGGCTATTATAAGCAATGTGAAAGAAAAATATCAAGGCAGTCAATGAAAGTTCCTAGTTTCCTGAAATGAAAAATTTTAGAAGGCAATTTCTATGAGTTCTAACTAGATTCACTATTGATACAATTGTTATTTCCCCAAATCATAGAATCTCAGAGTTGGAAAGAACCCTCAAGGCCATCTAGAATACTCCACATTGAATGTAGATTGATACCATTGGCTTAGGAACTACTCTAGCATACATATAGTGGATAGAAAATTTGGCATTAAGAATATTGAAGACCTTAGGTTAAAATCCCACCTTCAAAATATTCTCTGGATGATCCCAATAAATCAACTTAAACTTTGAGTGCAACAGGCATAAAAAATGCCAATATGCATTGGTAGAGAGAGTGCCTCATTAGAGAGTTCAAATCCATATAATCACAAGTCCAGTTAAAAAAAAGTTGAGTTTTACAATTTAATTTTCCTATTAAGAATGGATAGAAAAGAGACATGGAGATGGAGATACTTCTTGAAGAACCATCATGATAGCAGACCAAGGAGAATTCCAATTTCAGTTCAAGCTTGTATGAATTGGCAATGATAATGCTGAAAGAAAAAAATCCACATTACTAATGTCACTTGACTGGTAAATTTTAGAACCATGTAGGCAACTTGAGGGTTGAAGTTTATCTCCCTTTGTTCCATACTACTAACAAAGGTCCTGCTAAATTCCGTGGAAGGAGATACAATTAGTCAAGAGAAATTTTGTGATCCGAATGATGGTTATAGCTTCCAAGTTCACTGTGTAATTATAATGTTTGATGTGACATTGAGAGTTACAAGAACCTAATTGACATAAAAAAATCTGTTTTCTGAAAACATTATCATGAAATTGTGTGTGTTATTAGCAACATGGAAAGAAGACTAATTCTAGATGTTTCAGTCAAAAATAAACACAACTTCAAGTAATCCTTTTTTTTACTTGTCAGAAAGCCTATTGAAGACTCTAATTTGGAATTCATTGCCATGTCTTGCTCTTGAATCTTTAGAGATTTTCACGGACCCAGCCCTGGCAGTAGAGAGATTATGAATACTGTCAATATATTGCTCAGAATACTGTGTTCTTTGATGAAGAGGATAATCTGCAAGGGAATAAAACTAGAGTCCAGAGGCAAAGGTCAAAATTTTCTAGGCAACTGTCTTGTAATGTCAGTGGCTTAGTTTGGTGTCTACCTGAGTAGAGCATTTGCTTAATTTTTGAAGAGAAAGGGGTTCAGGGTTAACAGAGTAGAATTCATTAGGCCTACATGTTTAATTCTGCTTCACTTTTGACTCTTAAGACTTTTGCGTTAATTTTTGCTTGTTTTGAATTTGAATTTTACTTGTTACTGGCATTCCCAGTCCTTTTTAATGTAGATTCTAATAAAAGTTTTATTTCAAATATAGAACAAAGAAAAACAGATGGAGGAGATATGTTGTTATTAACATAATGTCATACATACATAATAGGTTTGCAAAGTGCTTTGTCTAATTCTCATTCAAGTCTCACAGCAACTCTTTGAGGTAAGTAAGCTCTTTTACATTTGAGCAAATGTTATGACCTTTCCAAAGGTCACTCAGATAGTAAGGGTTCAATTCAAGGTGACTATTATGTGCTAAGTGATGAGGATATAAGGAAAGGTTAACAATTTCTACCCTCAAGAAGCTTAGAATTTCTTGGAAGTCACAACTTGCAAATAACTGGGCAAACAGCACATGTACAAGACAAACTGAACATTATTTACAAATTATATATATATATATATATATATATATATATATATATATATATATGCAGAATAAATTGGAGAGAATCATGAGAAAAGGGACACTAGTACCAGGAAAGGCTTTGTGTAGAAGGTGACATTTTAGCTGAAACTTGAAGGAAACTACAGAAGCCTGGAGAAAAGGGAGGAAGAGAATTCCAGCCATGGAGGACAGTCAGAGAAAATACACAATAAAGAATGGAAAAGGAGGGGAAGAAAGTAGAGGAGAGAGAGATAGAAGCTAAGAAAAATTATTTCAAATAATTTGGGAATGCAAGTAGAAGTCTATGTCATCCCAGAGGAAAGAGGGGAGCAAGTGATGCTCGAACCTTATTTTCAACTCTACTGGTCAAAGGAAGGAAGAATATATGCACACATGTAAGGCATACAAATTAACTTCATTTAATAGGAAAACAGGAGTGAAAAGGGAGAAGAGCAAATTATATAGGAAGGCAGATTAAGGGAGGGATTAGCATCAAGGAAAAACAAACTTTAAGGATATACAAAAACATTTAAGGCACTTTTTGTGGTGACCAATAATTGGAAAGTGAGGGGATATCCATCAAATGGGAGATGGCTGAACAAATTATGGTAGATAAAAGTGATGGAACATTATTGTGCCATAAAATGATAAAGGAAATATTTGCAGAGAAGCTAGAGAAGATTCTTATGAATTGACTCAAGGTGAAGTGAGGAGAATTTCATTTATGCAAAACCAACTATATTGTAAAGTCAAATCACTTTGAAAGATTTAGAAACTCTAATCAGGGGAACAACTAACCATTGTTCTGGAGGGCCAATGATGAACTGGGCTATTGATCTCCTGATAAAGATGAGAAAGACTCAGTACAAAATAAGAGATTTTCTTTTTTGGAAATGGTTAATGTGGAAATTTGTTTTGTTCCATTAATTCTTTATCAAGTTTGGGAGTGTATGCGGGGTAAGCCAAGGTGGTGGTGGTGGAAGGGCATGGAAAGGAGAAAAGGAAGATTTTTTGCTGGTTGAAAGAAAAATTAATTCAAGATTAATCAATTCAATTTCTTTGGTCTTAGTTTCCTTATCTCTAAAAGCAGAAGGTTGGAATAAATATTCTCTAACTTCTCTTTCATCTCTAAATCTATGACCCTTTGTTCATTCATACCTGAATATTGGAAATAGCATTGGAAATCATTTTGCAAACTTAATGATTACGATGATGACTTTTGACCTGAGTAATACTGTTATATTTTTATTAAGTGAAATTTATACAGATTTAAAAGAATGAAAAATACCTACCAATGTTCAGCTATTTACACAGCTAACATTGAAGAGAGGTATACCACTTAAATAGCTGAATATCTCAATGTGTTCACTTAATTATAATCCTCCTGGGAAGTCAAATCCTTTCCAGAATCTAACAGTCTAATTCAGGTACTTGGAAGGAGTTGACAAGTAAATTCGTTCATAATTTTCTCTTTGTAAAATAACTCAATTTCAAAGCTGCAGGTTAGGAACAATGGGGTTCTTTGCTTATGTTACTAATTCTTCATCTGATTACCTGAAGCTTATCTGGATAGTTGCATATTCAGGGTCTGAGTATGGGATGGTGGGAAGGGGGTGAGCATGGACTGGCAGGGGAGACTTTTGGTAGAAGCTTGAAAGAACATCACAAAGAAAAACTGATGCCTTTTTTATAGCCCCTTAGGTCCTGAATTGAAAATGAGCTGATGATTGATTGAATCTTAGTGGGCCACTATAAGAATCACACATTACAGTTATAAAGGACAAATCTAGCATCTGCAATCAGGACATGAGATTTTGACTGGAACTGTGTGATTTATATTTGTCCTCTTTTCTTGAAGAGGACCATGACATCAGGGAGGTGATAACATGACAAGCAAGTGAATTGGATTGGGGGGGGGGGTGCTAAGTCACCAGTCTCACTTTTTCCTACAGAGCCATTTGGATCCAGTGGCCAGTTAGGAATAAGGAGGACTGGAGGTGGCCTTGGATGTGAGGCAATCAGAGTTAAGTGACTTGCCTAGCATCACACAGCTAAGTGTCTGATGCCAGATTCAAACTCTCCTCCTCCTGACTCCAAAGCCAGTGCTCTCTCCATTGAGTCACTCAGCTGCCCTCCTGATTACCTGATTATCCTCTGAGCCTCTGATCCTTATATCCACTGATCTAATTGATTACCTGTGTAACAAATATAGATAACAAGGAAAAAAAAAGACAAATTTCCTTTTATGAGAGCCATGTTAATGGTCACAGGTCATTCTTAGCACACAAGAAAACACTTTCTGCTATGGTGATTCAAACTGTAGGAGTCATCTACACTTTAAAGAGCACGTGGATATAGATAGATATAGATATAGATATAGATATAGATATAGATATAGATATAGATATAGATATAGATATAGACATAGATATGGATATGGATATGGATATGGATATGGATATGGATATGGATATAGATTAGATATAGATATACATATATACATGTATACATATACACATATATACATATATATATATATACAATATATGGTTAGGGGTAATTCACCTCTGTTTATCTGAATATAGTTCTTCTGAATATCTGAATAATATATCTAAATATGTTAATGTTTCTGTGATCACTAAAAATATCTACTCATATAATTACTGATCATTATTCAGGATGCATTCGATGTTTGAGAATCAGGTCAGTCAGTATTCATATTCTGGTACATTAAATTAAAGATAAAAGTTATTTTTTTAAATATAATTCCTTTAATAAATGAAGAATTAGTTATTTTAAAATTTGAACTCTTAGTAATTGTGAGCTGGATCACACTGATAATAAGAAGGAAACAGAAATATTACCAAAAAATATTGTTCTCCCCAAACCAATATTACTCCCACCAATTCTATACATTTTCTCTTCCTTCCTTCCTTCCTTCCTTCCTTCCTTCCTTCCTTCCTTCCTTCCTTCCTTCCTTCCTTCCTTCCTTCCTTCCTTCCTTCCTTCCTTCCTTCCTCCCATCTATCTCTCCCCCCTCTTTCTTTTTCTTCCTTTCTATTTCTTTTTCCAGTAGTTCTGCTGACCATCTCATCTAGGTGGGGCAGGAAATCAGGGTATAGCACCAACTGAATGATACTAATTGTCCTATTAAAATACAATGTAGTCGGGTCTGATATCCTTTCACCTTACTCTCTCCTCTGGTCGATCCTTAAAAGAACCAGAGAATTCCTTTGACATCAGTCCTGCTAAGAAAGTGATAGCGGTGGAGAGGACACATTTTTAAAACGATGATGATTTGGCCTTTCAAAATGCGCCGACTTTGTCTTGCACTGAATTATGAACTATTTAGCAAAGAATAACTGAGCAGGAAATGTAGGGAGGACCAGCCCCCTTCTGTTTCGCCTTTTTAGAGGTTTGCATTCTGAGTTTCGCTCTCAAATTTCTTTTCTTCAGGATAATTGGCAGCTCTCCCTTCACCTTCACAAGACTGGGTCTGCTTAGAACTTGAAATACTTCCCTTGAAGGGCGGAGAGGCTCAGCACCACTCACCAAAGCCCTGACAACTGGAGAAATTGTGGAATGCATTCAGAACCAATAATTCTTTTTGCGTGGCAAGGGGAGAGACAACCCACCCCAATGGACAGAGGTGCGTGTAGTGGAGTCCACGGGCACAGGTAAAGGCAGACACTGCTTCCTATAGAAGAAGAGCCGAGAAATGACTGGAAATTGGAGAAAGAAGAACGACTTTCCTGCCTCAAAGGGAAGTAGGGAAGCAAGAGAGAGAGAATGCTGATTCTCCAGTGCCTGTATTTCTCCAGTGATCGATAGCATAAAATTTGTGAGAGTAGGGGTGGAGAATATAAACTGAGAGGAGGCTTGTCAGAATACTGACTTCAGTACTGGAAACGTGGACAGCTACTTCCAGTGTTTTCTTGGGAATTTTTTTTGGGGGGGTTTACTTTAACTGGGGTATGTAGACTGTGAGGCTCTTTCATTTGAACCTTACCTGCATTATTATAATTATTTTTAGAGGGTTGTCTGCTAGCGATGATATTTAGTTTTTTCAAAGCTAAAATTGTGTAAGGGTGTTTTTTCAGGAGTAAAGTGATTTCCATTCTTAATCCAATACAAGTGGCAGGATGCAAGACTACTTTTAAAATCTTATACTAAAGTCTTTCTCCAATGCTATGTTGTGGAATGGAGGTGACCTAGGGGTTCCTGAGGCAAAGTATAAGTTCTCTGGAATTTAGATTTTGCTGGCTGGAAGGGCTTCAGTTTTAGGTTGAGATAGCCGGCTAATGAGTACTAGTCTTGTTAAGTTCATAAAGTCTCATTCTCACTAAGTTGTTCATCAAGTGATTTTTTTTGAGTCATAGCAATTCATGAAGCTGCTTGTGCAGTTGTGGAAGAAGAAAGCAAATTCATAAAAAATATTTTCTAATAAAGGGTCCATTCTTGATGTTTGAATATGCTGAAACCTAGACTTTGACTTCAACATTCACTGAAAGTTAAACCTTAACTAGGTGGTGCAAGAAAGGTAAGTAGCATTGGATTTTACAATTCTTTTTTTCTCAATCTGTAAACTTCTAACAATTTTTCAAGTTTTCTTTGCTATTTCCTTACCCATTTCCTGAAAATAAATACCAAAAGGAATATAGTTGTTTTTAAACAATTTCCTATTCCTCCATATTTTTATACATGGCACTGATTTACCTTAGAGCAAGATTTGTTAAAGAAGAAATATGAATGCCTCCCTTCACTATTCTCTCCAAGCTCACTGCTCACTATTTCATTTGTGGTACAATATAGTTGAAAGCTAATACATAATTCAAATAGAAGTGTTTCTAAGAAAAGTGTTCTTAGATAAAAGCAAGGAAAAATGAGTCCATCTGACATTGTCAGACTTAGAGTCTATTATAGATCTGTCAGTATTTTCATCACTACTCAAATGTTCGCAGAGATCAATAAGATGTTTTGGCCACAGAAACACATATGCTGATATCAGAAGACTTTTCTATAATTTACAAACATAATCTTTTAAATTTTGCACCGTGAGAGATTTGAGTCTAAGGTGTCAGACATAGTGCTATAAACAAAGTGTTCTTTGTTGATGGAACTTTTAGCATAAATGACAATTCTGTTATGTATATCTTTGCTATCATTGTTAGGTGTGATAGACACCATGAGAAATGTCAAAGACATATTAAATAACTTTTTGATTGTTATGCTCCTGGAAAAGATATTTTTATGTTGTACTGACTTTAGACTAGAGTTCTTAGGGGTTATTGAGAAAATTGGTCTTATATTAGTATTTCACTTGTAGATTCTTTTTATGGCATAACAAAAATATATAAAGTTTCCAAATGTGTATGTAACAAAGATAGAAAAAACAGATCACAATGCAGAATTGTTATTACATGTCTAAGAAATTTTGTAGATCCTTCATTGTATCACAGAAACAGTGCTTTAAATTTAATTTTATAAGGGTATTTCACAATAAAGAAAGGGATTTTGGCTTCTATTTTTAAAAAATATGTTCATCTAAAAATGAGGACCATGTTTCTAATAAAGCTGCATCTTTTATTTTTATCAGCAGGAAATCATGAGATAAAGCTGAGATTGCCAGTTCCTGAAAAATTCTCTTCACAGAGGACTTAGAATCATAGATTTAGAGTCTTTTGAAGTCATCTAGTTTACTCCTGTCATTTTAAAAATAAGCAAACTGAAGCCCAGGGAGGTAATGAATTCCCCAAAGACACAAGAATAAAATACAGAACCAAGATTTGAATCCAATTCTTCCTACTCCAAATGCCACATCATTTTCTGGATACCACATTGCTTCTCCATGTGTTTTAGTTGTATTGGGTACCTTGGAAACCTATGTTCACTCTTGATATCAGGAGACTGATACAGTCACATGAATCACATCCCCATCCCCAGTCACCTGAAGAAATTCATGTACTTTCTCAAGACAACTCACTTATGCAGGTAATAGTATTAAGGTCACTGGAAAAATCCAACTCTTCTTGCTTCCAATAACTTTTTTTTTGAAGGCCAAATGATAAAAGAGAATGAAAACAGAGCAGTAAACTCAACTAGATCTTTATTGATATGTTAGTAAGGTTGGAATTTTGGCTATGTTTTCTGATTGCTAGATATCATGTATAACTGAAAATCAAACGAATGTTCAATGGCTGGGTAAATATTCTCTCTAGATATTATTTCAAGTATGGAATTTAAAATGCCTTTTTTGAAGACCTTGATCACAGAAAAATATATTAAAGAACTCTGGGGGTAATTACCATTGTATCAATTTTGAGTTTAATCTTTTCCATTAGAAAGTAATTAAAGTAGTTAGGTAGCTAGCTAACTAGATGATGGATAATATAGATGTAGGTAGATAGATCATTTAAGTACTTACTATGGACCAGATATAGCACAAAATCTGTCTCAGTTCTCAAAGGATTTATATTCTAGTAAGGGAAGATAACTAAAAGAATAACGATAAAATGGAATAGGGATAAAATGGGAGTAAGAAGGCAATTAAAGAAGAGGAAGAGGGAAAAAAGAAGAAAAAGGAGGAGGCAGAGGGATGAATTTTGGTGTGAATGTAGTGAATGGTGTCTGGGGTTCTTTCTGAAATGGTGGTTTATGTAGAGAGTCACCAGTTTTTCTCTCCTGAGGATGGAACACATCCTGAGCTACCTCATGGTAGCTATTTTTCAATAGTGGAAACTTGACTCAGAGGAGGAGATGAAGACCAGAGAATTCCAGGTGTGAGGGAAGTTTATAAAGTTACTTTGTGTATTTTATAGTTTTGCAGGTTTATTTTGGACAGCTGACAGTAGAACAACATGTTATGCAGTTAGTTGAGGTACAGGTTCAATGGGAGGCTAGTATTCCTTATTTTCATCTCTTATTGCATCTTCTCCAATTGAATCTCATTAATAAGCAGGATTTTTATTACTGAGTATAGAGTAACTATGAAGCAAATTGACCTAGATAAGCAAATGCAGAGATATTTGATGTATTACATTTTATCCTCTGGTAATGTTATTTAATAAAATAAAATAAAACAATGAGGCTTGATCATTCTGATCCATCTCTCATAGTCCAAGATGAAGATCATAGAATTCACAATGATTTAGTCTAGCTTTCTCATTTGACAGAAAATTTAAGCTCAAAGAAGGGAAGGAATTTGCCCAACATCACTTAGGTGATAAATAGGGGAATTAAGTTTCAAACCCAGGTTTTCTGACACCTGAGCCAGTGCTTTTGCCATTACACCAGTTCCCAGCACAGACCCTCTCCACAGAAGTGGATGGAAAAAGAAGGTAAGACTATAGTGATAAATATCTCTGGATAAAAAAAGTCTTTGGACAATGCACCCTACCACACCTGTGGCTCCCTGGGACAAACATCACTTTACTGACATATTCAGGCTCCTAAATGTTTTTATTATCCATGAGCACCTAGCTATATACAGGTTTTCTAGTCAAAGTCTGATTATCTGCTTTTGGACTGTATCTTTACCATCTCTTCTAGTTTCTAGTTGCTCCCTGATAAGCTTATAGATTTCTCTCATGATCCCCCAAAGCTCTTAAATATGGGCTAACTCACAGTGTAAATCATTATATGTGTGTGTATAATGTATATGTTATATGTATGTGTCTAAATACATATACATACAGACATATGTGTATATAAACATTCACATGCATTGTAGTTGGGATTTCATTAATATAGGAAACTTCTAGGGTAGCTGGATGGTGCAGTGGATAAAATACTCGGCCTAGAGTCAGGAAGACTCATTTTCTTGAGTTCAAATGTGACCTCAGACACTCCCACCTATATGACCCTGGATGTCACTTAACATTATTGGCTTCAGTTTACTCATCTGTAAAATCAGCTGGAAAATAAAATGGCAAGCTACTCCAGTATCTCTGCCAAGAAAACTCCAAATGGATAATGAAGAGTTGGATGCCACTGAAATAATTCAACAACAATAAAACTCCTGGGGAGGAAATGCCATTACTAAGGTAGATCAATTCTTACTTTTCAGCTTATAGTCTTAGACAGTTTCCTGGACATCCCTTGTTTGAGGTCACTTAACCAGTTTGTTTTGGAGGTGGAACTTTGAATCTTTTCTTATTCCAAAGCTATATTCAGTACTATACAATTCTCACTTTTTAGATTTACTGAAAAAGTGTTCATACCTCATGGGAAGTTGGTTCAAATGCAGATAATTACTGAGCAAGTTCAGTTGTTTGCAATGATATTTAATGTAAAGTTTTTACTACAACATTTAAAATTGCCTTTTAGGCATTCAAATCCTCATGGTAACAATTTACCCTAAGAGGAAACCAATATGCATGCAAGTAAACACATACCAGAGTTAGGAAAATGATTTCTTCTGGTTACAATCTTTATTTTTCTTTTCTATAGTCTTTTGCTCATTACTGCTACTAACTTTATGGTTCTTAGACACAGAAACTTGCCTCTGGATTGCATTTCAAACTTCTGCCTGGACTTAAGTGTCCCTATGTATTAATAATATACACACTGTGATTTTGTGATCTTTTAGCTTGTGATGTAGCTAAAGTATTCACATTATTATTTCTCTTAGTCTGAAGAGGAAGATTTCATTTGGTTTCTATTTAAATAATGAATCTGTTTTGAGTATACTTCCTGGTATTTTTTGCCTCACTGATTTGAATTGATTTTGAAAGCAAATTTAAACATAATGTTCCATGCTTTATGACATTTCTCTAAGCAGTACACAATGCAAAAGAGAAAAGAAACAGCTTGAGTGTGTAATTTTGTCTTATTGGGTTAATGTTTCTAGATTCATGCATCCCACCTTTGCTCTTGGCTTATGTCTATTTATCTCTTTGCTTTGGGGTAACCAGTAATGGACCCCTCTGGCACGATTTTTGAGAAACAGGACTTAAAAGAGATAGATTGGGACAGGTGGATGACTCAGTGACTTTAGTACTTGATCTGGAGTCAGGCTTCAAACTAGCTTTGGACATTTACTAGTTATGTTTAACCCCTCTTTGTTTCAGTTTTCTCATCTGTAAAGCAGAGATAACATCTCCCAGGGTTGTGTGAGGACCGAATGTGATGATAATTATAATGTACTTAAAATACTTGTTAGCATGGCTAACATTATGTAAATGTTCAATAGACATCAGTGTGGTGACTCCTAATAATTTATCTTATTTTATATGTCTTTTATTTCAGGTCCCAAAGAGGTACTTGGGATTTATTTTTTAACTTTTGAAATGTGTAGATCATAACAAAGTTAGTTGGCAAATATTCAATATGTTCTAAGCTTTGTTCTTGAGAGTTGCTTTATTAATAAAGCAGAATCTCTATGATTAATTATTTATTATGACTGTTCCTTCTAAGTCTCTTTTGCTAGACCTTTTTCTTGTTCATGGCCACCAATTATGAATATCCTCTATGGATTAGTCCTGGGCCTTCTTCTCTTTTTTCTATTACTAGTTACTTGGCAATCTCATCAGGTCCCATGGGTTCAATTATCATCTCTTTCCAGAGGATTCTCAGATCTATTTCTTCTTTCTCCTGATTTCCCTTTTTTTGCATCACTAAATGCCCATTGGATATCTCAAATTAGATAGCTAGATAGATAGCTGTCTAACTAGCTCACAGTCTTTCCTTCTAAAACTTAACCTGTCCAAACTTTCCTGTTTCTTGAGGAAACCATTCTGTCGGACATACAGGCTCCCATAAGGGTCATTCTCAATCCTCACTTACTAAGTTATTTTTCTTAAGTGAAAGTCTGTACTTCTCAATAATTTCCAGTGGCTTCTCTACAGCTCATAGCATCAAATATAATTCCCTTTGTGGCTTTTAAAATCCTTTATAATTTGCTCCCTCCCTACATTTCCAATGTTCTTATAATAACATCCTTCCACAAAAGGATGATACTTCCTTGCTGTTTCTTCTCCCAAACCCCTTTGCATCTTCATTGACTGTGCCCCGTGTAAGGAATGTTCTTTCCATTTATGTCCATCCTTTAACTTTCCTGGCTTTCTTCCAATCTCAACTAAAATCCAGTAGGGGAATAGCCAATGTATAATTCAATGAAATACACAATAAGAGATCCATTTTTTTTCCTAGATCAATTGGTGATTCCTCACTTCCTTCTTTCTCTTTCTCTTGGGTAAAAATGATCTTTCCTTTCACAAATTTCTTATAACACTTTCCCTGAGATCCCTGCTTTGTACTTATTTCACTCTTTATTGTATATATTTATTGGTACATATGTCTTTGCCCATTAATTTATAATATCTTTGAGTATCAGGACAATGTCTGCTTTGAAAATTGAATATCTGGCACATAATAAATACTTAATAAATCTTTGTTGAATTTAATTAAATCAGGTGGTCAAAAATGCATCAGAGACAGGGCAAGGAAAAAACTAAGAAAGTAAATTAGAGATTGAGGGAGGGCAGATAGGTGGTGCAGTGGATAGAATACCAATCCTGGAGTCAGGATGTGAGTTCAAATCTGATCTTAGACATTCAATAATAATTACCTGTGTGACCTTGGTCAAGTCACAACCCCATTGCCTTGCAAAAACCCCAAACCAACCACCCAACCAAGCAAACAAACAAACCAAAAAGAGACTGGGGATAAAGCAAGAACAATGTGCACCAGATATTTGACCCTAACAAACAGAGCATAATCCTGACCTAGGCTCTCTTTCAATACTTCCAGCCTAGGCAGGAACTTGCTCAGAATGTGGGGAGATCTGAACTCACAAGTAGCAAGAGTGCCTGCTCAGAAGGAAGATCAGAGAGGTTATTCCTGACAAGCATTCAGATGTAACTAGAAAAATGCCTAATTTTGTCTATCCCATATCCAAGCTATAATCCTGCCCCCCACCCAGATTCCTATCCTATTATTGAGGAAAGTTAAAGGTTATGGGAAACATTATCTATGAGAATGATACACAGAAGATTTTGATGCTTACCTAAAGCCAGAGCTACTACCTACCCCCCCCTATTTTTTTTCTAAAGATCTTTCCTGGAACTTTCCATACAAGAACTTGTGTGGGAATGAAGATAGACCAAGACCATCCCTCTGATTAAGACCAAATAGCATGAAAGAGTCAGTTGATGTGGAAGAACAAGAAAGTTCCCTTTAGGATTAAATAGGGCAAAGAGAATCGAAGTGACTTATCCAGGGTCACGCAACCAGGAATTGTAAGTGAGACTTGGACCTAGGTCTTCCTGGCTGTGGGACAGGCTTTCCAGGCTAATATAAATTTATATGATAATAACAGCAGTTTCTATATCTTCAAGCTGAACTACTGAGTCTACTGGTGATCTCTAGTGGGGCCCAATTGAGTGATTTTATTAAATATTTTGAGTAGAAGGGATTCAGTCTTATGGTTAGAACATTCTTTCAGATGTATGGAGGAGTATATGAAGTAGTATTTCATTAGCCTAGAGGACAAACACTTTCCCCCAGTTATGAAATTAAAGATGAGTTATGGTCATGGTTTGGGGTGGAGCAGAATGGGACTTGAATGAGGCATACACAGACAGAATGCTATTGGGGGAGATTAAACCAGTTAATCCCCATTTAAACATCAATCCTGGGAACCTCTGCATTCAAGATGGCAACACCACATTTTGTGGCAGCAAAGATTCTGAAAAAGAAATCAGCTTTGTGGTGTAAGCCAGAAGAGCTGATGGACTCTAAGTTTTTATGCTCCTACAAATAAGGATCCTTAAAGGTACAATCATATCTCCTTTAGTAATTGTGTGTGTTTATGTGTGTGTTTGTGTGCATATGTGACTGAATACAACTTTTTTTAAAGACATTAGAAGACCATCATTCTCCATTCCTAAAAACAATCTTGCAGGAAGGGAAGAAGGGAAGAAAGAAAGAAGAAAAGAATAAGGGAAGTAGGAAGATTCCTTCATATTTGTGTCTTAAAAGGAATTTCATTGGTCTCCTTTATTTTTTTAAATAGTATTGGGATTAATGTTCTTCAGTTATTAGAATTCACTTACCAACTGGTCCTGGGAATTTTTCTCATTTATGATTTATTCAATTTCTTTTTGAAGATAGAATTATTTAAGTATTCTAATTCCCCTTTTGTTAATTTAGAGAATTTATATTTTTGTGTATATTCACCCATTTCACTTAGTTTGTCAATTTTACTGGCATATTTGGGCAAAATAACTCCCAATGATTGCTTTGATTTCATCTTTATTGGTAATAAATTCACATTTTTCATACTAATGACTTATTTTTCTTTTTTTTATAATATCCAAATAACCAATGGTTTAGCTGTTTCATTGTTTTTTCCATAAAAACATTTCCTATATTTATTTATTATTTCAATTTTTTTAACATTTCAAATTTATCACCTTCTTTGATTTTTAGGATTTCCATTTTGAGGCATAAATTGGGAATTTTTAGCTTGTTAAAAGTTCTATGCTCAATTCATTGCATGTAACAACTCTTTCTAGCATATGATTATGATTATTTCATATGTTCCTCCATACATCTGAATGTTCTAGCCGTAAGACAGAATCCCTTCTACTCAAAATATTTAATAAAATCATTAATTGGACTCCACTAGCAATCATCTGGCTCAAGCAAGTGAGGAGCATTTTATGTTTAAGTACTGTTTTGGTTGTATCCCATGAATTTTGGAATGTTTCTATATGGTTGTTTGATTATGATTACTAACTTAATTTTCCTCCATACTATTGCCTTCTTTTTATCCTCTCTCTCCTCTAAAGTCATTTGCTTTTGTCCACTGTTTGTTTATTTTTTTCTGCTCTCTATTATCCCTTTCCTACTTCCCTATTGGATAAGACAGATTTTTATAACCATTTGAGTATGAGTATATATTCTTCCATCTTGGAACCAGTTTAGATGAGAATGGTGAATGAAGTCCAAATCTTGCCTTCCCCATCACCATTTCCTCCTTGTGTACCTTTTACTTTTATCTTTTTTTTTTAGGTTTTTTTGCAAGGCAATGGGGTTAAGTGGTTTACCCAAGGCCACATAGCTAGGTAATTATTAAGTGTCTGAGGCCGAATTTGAACTCAGGTACTCCTGACTCCAGGGCCTGTGCTCTATCCACTGCACCACCTAGCTGCCCCTGCACACCTTTTCAGGTAAGATAGTTTTCCCCATTCTTATTCTCCTTTCCCTCTTCCCCCAGGGCATCCCTTTTCCTTGCCTGTCTTTTTTTTAAAAATCATCTCAACATAATCAATTCACTTTTGTTTCCTTTTCAAAGGAGAACCATTCTAACTGCCCTAATAATGAGAATGATCTTAGAAGTTGTTATATGGATCATCTTCCCATATCGAAAGATAGTTTAATCTTATTGAGTCTTTTATGAGTTTTCTTTCATTTCTTCTTTTTATGATTTTCTTGAGTATTGCATTTAAAAGTCAATTTTTTTTATTTGACTTTCATCTTTTCATCAAGAAGTTTTGAAAGTCCTCTATTTTATTAAATACTCATTTTTTTTCTCTTGAAGTAGTATATAAGTTTTGCTGGGTAGGTTATTTTTGATTGCAACCCCAACTCTTTTTGCCTTCCTGAATGTCATGTTCTAAGTCTTTTCTTTAACATGGTACAAGCAAAACTTTGTGATTCTGACTGTGGTTCCATGGTTTTGAATTTTTTTTTGACTACTTGAAGTATTTTTTTTTTCTTCAACCTGGGAGCTCTGGTATTTGACTTTTTTATTTTGGAATCTGACTCAAGTGGTGATCAATGATTCTTTCAATTTCTATTTTATTTTCTAGTTCTAGGATATAAGGGCAATCTTCCCTCATAATATTTTGCAATAGGAGGTCTACCTCTTTCTCAGTCATGACTCAAATAATCCTATTTTTCTTGTCATATCTCCTCTATTTTATGTTTTTTTCCAATTACATGTAAAGATAGTTTTCAACATTCATTTTTTGTAAGATTTGCAGTTCCACATTTGTCTCTCTCCTTTTCCCTTCCCTTCCCCCATCCCAAGACAACAAATATTCTGATCTAGGTTATACATGTACAAACATGTTAAACATATTTCCATACTAGTCATAGTGTGAAAGAAGAATCAGAACAAAAGGAAAAAAATCAGAAGAAAGAAAAATTATAAAACGAAAGTAGTATCCTGTAGTCTGCATTTAGACTCCATAGTTCTTTCCCTGAATGTGGATGACATTTTTTCATCACAAATCCTTTGAAATTGTTTTGGATCACTGAATTTCTGAGAAGAACTAATTAATTGTCATTTTAATGAGATATTTCCAATTTTCTTTTATTTTTTTCCCATTCTTTTGAATGAAATACTCTGGTTACCCCAGAGCATGACTAAGATGGAGGAAATGTGTTTAGACAACATTTTGTTTGAAAAAACAAAAACAAAAAACAAAACCTGAGAACTTTAGTAAATTGCATGCTCAATAGAGTTAACAGCATTATATGTTAGCTCCAAAAGCTAAAACTGTCTTAGACTGTATTAAGACAGACATGAGTTCCAGGACTAGGGAGGTGAACAGTTCTATTATATTGTCCTCTTCCTTTGTGAGATGACATTGTGCTTTTTCTAAGGGCTGCATTTTATGAAGGACATTAATAGGAGAGTTTCTAGAGGAGAACCTTGAGTTTATATTATATGATGATCAGGTGAAGAAACTGGGTATGTTTAGTGTGTAGAAGAAAAGACTTAGAGGAGACATGATGGAGACTCTCACAAAGAAAGGGACTGGACTCATGCTATTTGGCTCTAGGAGAAAGAATTGGGAATAAGGGGTGGAGTAAAGGCAATTAAGTGCCTCAGTGGATAGAACTGTGGACTTGGAGTCAGGAAGACTCCAAGATTAGAGTTCTAATCATACCTTAGATAGTTACTAATTGTGTAACCTTGGGGAATCACTTTAACCTCTCTCACCCTCAGTATCCTTCTCTGTAAATTAAGGTAATGCTAATAATATAATGATAGTAACAATATCAATATAATATTAATGACAATAATTTCCAGTGTTGTTGTGAGGATCAAATGAAATAATATAAGTTAAGTACTTTAGAAATGCTTATTTTTTTTATCATTATTATCATTTCAGAGGCAAATCTAGGTTTAATATAGAGAACAACTTTCTAACTCCTACAAAACCCTAAAGTGGAAGGGACTGCCTCATAAGACAGTCCATTTTTTCTTTAGGTTTTTGAAAGGCAAAAGGGGTTAAGTGGCTTGCCCAAGGCCACAGAGCTAGGTAATTATTAAGTGTCTGAGGTCGGATTTGAACTCAGGTACTCCTGACTCCAGGGCCAGTGCTCTATCTACTGCACCATCTAGCCACTTCCTGACAGTCCATTTCTTGTCCATAGAAGTGAATTGATGGCTGGATAATTACTTGAGTATATCATAGATGAGATTATTATTTGGGTCTGGTTAAAACAGGATGGCCTCTGGGGTCCTTTCCAACTCTTAGATTCTGTGAATTGAATACAATATTTGAATCATCAGAGGAGCAGTAGTGTCTTTCTTCTGGGTGAAGACATTAGGAAAATTGCTATATTTCTCAAGTTATGTGAAAAGGAACCTGGTACATATTCTGGATCCAGGACCACTCTAGAGAATTGGATTAGATGCAGAGATGCCACTGCTGTCCTGGGCGAGCATCATGATATAAGAATACACTCAAAGTTTGCATTTTTGACACCAGATTATTTTCTTAATTTGATTTACAGATTTCTTTTCACTAATCTAATGTGGTAATATGTGTAATATAGCACAACATTGGAAATACAACTGCAAGAATATATAACTATTTATTTTCATATTGGGGAAAGACTGTCACTTTGCATAGTAAAGATCTGTTGTAAATATATTTGGATTTGAACAGAGCAATAGTAAATAACATTTTAATGATAGCAAATAGTATGAACCTTCATTATTTTAATGCTCTCATATTTCTTCATATCATTTTGAAATGTCCATTTTATAGATTCATTTTAGTTTTATAAGCTTTTGAATTAAATTATAAGTTAAAAAGAAATCAAAATAAAAACCCTGATCCTTGATAATTTGTTAAATGTTTTGTTCTTGATTTATTTATTCAGTTAAAATCTAAAGTTAACTAGAAATTAAATAATCCATATTAGAAACATCATCAAACAACTGAGAAACATGCTGTGCTAGACAGGCGAGAAACACAATAAGAGTCATGAACACAAATGAATTGTTTGGGGATTTACAGTCTTCATGCAAAAAATTTTAAAAGTGTAATTTAATTTCCAATGTCATCTGCACATTCTTCATTTATATGCAAGAGGACTATCATTATTTGCAATGTGTTTCTCTATTAGATTCACTCCAAAATAGATGTTACCTTTACTACAAGTGAATTTAGCTTAGTTTAAATGTTGCCATTCGCTATCTTTGGTATTGAATGTGTGATGGAATGTCCATCCAGGGATTTAGTATTAATAGAAACTTGTGAATAATTATGGCAGATATAACAAATGTAAATAACTGGTGAGAGTTGAGGGGTGGGGTTAGGAAGCTTCCATTTGGTTCATGGTTTCTCAAAATAGGACAATATCCCCACCAGTCTCTAGTGTGCTTATGGTGTTGTAAATTCCTTACGGTTAAGGCTCATTAAACCCAAGTTACCAGGCATTTGTTTTCTTTAGGCAGACTTTTGTAGGATTGTAAATTCATATATCCAAAGACCTTTTGTGGAAGCATAAAACTGTCAAAGACCCTAGATCTAGAGATGGAAGGGATCTCAGAGGTCATCCAGTTTAAGCTCTTCATTTTATAGTTTAGCAGACTAGGTGACCTGCAAGGGTAACACATTTAGTGAGCAGTAGAATCTTGCTTTATATTGTGCAACTTCTGGATGTTCATTTGTTATATTTGTGTGGGACCCCTACACATAGTTTTTCCCCCCTCATCTAGCAGGCTGGATTTCCCTTTAAGGCATTCTAAAAAAAAGTAACTGTTTTAAGGGGTACTACATCCTATAGGTAATGAAGAGATCCCTGTTTCCCAGGCAAGGATTGCTTTTATAAGGGATCATCTCTCCTAGTCTATGTTTACTTTTAGGTTATTAATATCACTCTTGTTGTGAAAATATACAATTCCCCTTCATTGTTAGTGTGACTTCTAGATGGAGTCTTTGACTGTTTTTCCTCTAAAGAAATTCAAATCTTTCCTCAAATCTCCCTCTATGGGAGCATCAATCACACAAGATTTAGTAACTGTCAGATGTTCTTTTATACTAAAAGGGAAATAACATGAAAGCAGTGAAAGGGCAGTAAACAATGGGCTGAGTGATCACACTTTGCTTGAATATGACAAAATTGGCTACTAAGGCAGAAGCAGCATCTTTTCCTGTTCAACCCTTTCCAAAAGGAGGGGGAAAAATCTTCCAACTTATCAGAGATAAGACTCTGAGCGAGTCTATCTTTAATAGACAAGTGCTTTCTGTGAGAGGAAATCACAGTGTCTCTATGGAAGCTCCATAGTCACCTCAGTTAATGCTTACCTCCTCAATCAGATCCCACCATCCAGTGGTTGCAGCAGTAGCCCTCAAAGTCTCCAGAGGAGGAGAGAAGAATAGGCAACCAAAGGACATTGGGAAGAAGACGAGAGAGAAAAGGAAGTAAATGGCTTTGAGGGAAAAAACTCCCCCAATGATCAGATAATATTGAAGAATTTTTCTTTATCCTAAGGAAGCCCCATCTTTTATTGAAAAAGCTAAAGCTATGTGTCCAGTGTTCCAGATAGCATCTCTTCTATGAGCCAAGACCCAGAACAACCAATGCTCCTGCTATTGGGTCCCAATTTGCGTGAAGAAAGAATTCTTCCAAAGTGGTTCATGCTTACAAATTCATACCATTTAAAGTTGTAATCATGGAATGTATGATAATTGGGTGCAGCTCATTGGAAATAGGCATTTTGAATACAAATAAGGTTACTATTAATGGAATACATTATTCATACATATTGAGACCTATTTATTATCCTATCACTCCCTCACCCCACCATGTTGTAGAGGCAACATGGCTACTTTGAAACTGGAATAATTTCTTAAGATTACCCTGATTCTTCTCCCTTGAAGGTACAAAGCAAGGAGAGGGGGTTTTATGCTAGCTAGTGCTAGTTAGTAATCCTGTCTTTCCTTTTGAGAGTGTTTTCTATGAATTCATTGTCTTGATAGCACAGTTCTTTGTATTTTAAGTAAACTCTTTTGCTGTTAGGAGGCCATGAAGTTTAAACATTTCTTGATGACTGAATCTTGGTAGAGGAAGTTTCAAGTCTAGAAATGGCTGAGCCAATATAGAAAATATTGAATCAAACTTTGAGCAGGATCTCACAGAGAAACAGAGAGGGGAGATTATCATAAACCCCTTTAAACAAACTTTTAGACCCCTGTGAAGAGAAAACAATTACTTGGCTTATACACCATCAGCATTCTCCCATAAGCAGTTTGTTAAATGAAACAAAAACCCAACAAAAAACCTGATATAATTAGAAATGAGAGGAAGCATATATAGCTTTCTTCCTAGTCTACTCCCTAATTTCGTTTAGGTGAATTTAGTCTGATTTCCCACAGACATATTAAAATTTCTCTTAAGTCTTGGATATGTAGACCAATGATTATCTTCACATTTGAAATAGCCCCTCTACACCTAGTTAGTAGTTAGAAAATAGGCAGCTAAATGCTTCAGTGGATAGAGCCCTGGGCTTGGAATCAGGAAGACTCATCTTTATAAATTCATATCTGGATGCATATTTGGTGACCTTAAGTCACTTAGCCCTGTTTGTCTCAGGTTCCTCATCTGTAAAATGAGTTGGAAAAATAAATGGCAAACCACTCCAGGATCTTTGCCAAGAAAACCTCAAATAGGCTCACAAAGAGTTAGACATGATTGAAATGACTGAACAGCAAGAAGGTTTGAATGTAAACTTCTAGCAAGTAGGAATTGTTTTGTTCTTTGTATTTTTATTCCCAGCATCTAGCATATTATAAGTGCTAAACAAATATTTCTTGATTGATTAGGAAATTTATGGTGAATTCCAAGTCTGAAACATACCAATTCCCTTAATAGACACATATTGATGATGAAAAGAGGCATATCAATGTATTAGTAATATATCTTTTATATATATTATATAATTTGTGTTTTGCAAGTCTATATATTAAGAAGTCATTGTTTCACCTACTTGGGTGTTTAGTCTTATCTCAGAGACAATAGAGAATATTGCACATAGAGTCAGAATGCAGATTACTTCTTCAGTTGTGAGATTGTACATTGGTTTTTCTGTTTGGAGCTGGGAATTTTCAAATTGCTATCAGATCTAGTCAAGCAAAATGGCATTTGATGAGTCTCCATTGAAATAAAACATAAAAATGCAATTGAATTCCTTTTTAATGAACTCCCAAGTTTTATGTAAAATGAGTTAGCATGAATAACTAGAAATTCACTCCTGTCTTTTGGAAGGCAGGCATTTATTCATTTTTTCCAGAGTTCAGTATACTGCATTGGGAGGTACCAAATTTGTTTTCTCAAGTGATTAGAAGTTTATTCATTGCCATTTTTTAATATTTAAAGAGATTTCAGAATTTGAGATCTTCTATTATTAAAATTGAGGATTTCAGCTTTTAAATCTGATGTCTTTTTCATATGAAGATGCTTCATCTGTTGGGAATATATTTTGAGCTGTACTTCTCCCAGTGGAAGAAATTGTATGGAGTCATCCACAATCTTTTGCCCAGTATTCTTTGTAAACAAGGATCTGAATTTACAAATTGACTTTGTATGAAAATGGAAAAAAGATTTCAGCTGCTGTCTATGATATCTGGTTTGGTTGAAATGTATAGTCAGGTTTTCTTTCTCCTTTTATTTTCAGTTTAAATGCCATTGACCTGACTTTTAATCTTTAAAAAATATGTTTTTACTAGATGTTATTAGCCCTAAGGTACTCTTTTTTTTTAAGGTTTTTTACAAGGCAAACGGGGTTAAGTGGCTTGCCCAAGGCCACACAGCTAAGTAATTATTAACTGTCTGAGACTGGATTTGAACCCAGGTACTCCTGACTCCAGGGCCAGTGCTTTATCCACTACACCACCTAGCTACCCCCCTAAGGTACTCTTAACTCTGGTCAATGGCATTTTATTCTAACATATCGCCATGCTGTCTAGAAATCTAAGACTTATTGTCACTTGCCAAATTTTCCTTTTTCTTCTGTTGCTCTTGTCAATCAATTGGTAGTGGTGATGAAAACATCATCTGTACCCTCCTTGCCCCAAACTTATATTGAATCATTTTATCCTCACAACAACCCTGGGAAATTTGTACAATCATCATTCCTGTTTTGCAGTTCAAAAAAGTGAAACAAACAGAGGTTAAGTGACTTACTCAGGGTCATACAGCTAGAAGTATCTGAAGTCAAATTTGAACTCAGGTCTTCCTAATTCCAGATCTGGAGATGTATTATTCACTGATACATCTTGTTGAGGAATATAGCCCCAGAGAGTATTAACTTTTACAAAGTGCCTTTCCCAAATCTTTGTAATCCTTAGCAATGCTATTTAAATTCTTTCAAGCTGCATAATTTATTCCAAGTAAATCACCAGAAATGGATAATAATCATCCAGTTGGACTAGTGTTAGGAAATAGAAGACATTTCTGTTCTTATTAAGGTTGCTAATACTTGCTTTCACTGGGAGTCAGTGGTGGTCTTCCTCTGACCATTTCTGGATAATCTCTCAGCTGACAAAAACTATGGAGTCATATCATTCTTCCTTGAAAGATAACTGCTTTATTGCTCAAAGTGTTTAGCAGTGTCTCACATATAGTAGAACTTAATCAATATTTATAGATTGATTGATCAAAGGATTCAGGTCTTGAGTTTTTGAGAATCTTTTGTGTGTTTCCCTTCTTTTGCCTTTTGTTTCTTTTTTTAGTTTTAATTTAAATATTTTATTTATTTGTTTTTCCAACTACATGCAATTACCTTCAGGTTCTTTCCTTTTTCTTTTAATCTCTTTTACCTTTTTCTTTCTTTCTCAATTGTGTATTCAAACTACCTGCTCAAATGATAAATTAGTATATAAATTGTTCTATAATAGCATGGCTGTTCAATAGTGATGACCAAGTCATCTGTTTTTATTTTATTGCAATTGGAATTTAATAAAAGGGTAAACTGAAGCAGATCTCTGAACTAAGTAACATTTATTAGTGGGAATGGACATGCTACCTGTCAAATTGGTCAGTGGCTTCCATTATAATGTCAAAACCCCAAGCAAGAAGACAAGAATAGAATAGGATAGATGATATCATGGAATTAAGGGAAACATGATTGGTTACAGAGCTGAGGTGTAGGGAAAACATGATTTGTCGGGGCTAAGACCCTATTCTTTTTGTCTCTCATGAGACTAAGAAGTGCTCATTGTTTGAGTCCAGGTGTGAGATGGCAGCCCAGATTTTTGGACAAAAAACCAGATATCCTTGAAGGATAGCTTGAAAAAGTAAAGCTATCAGGACCAAGTCCCTTTCTTTCACACACACAACTACCAAGGTTGGCAAAATTCCCTGAAGCAAGAAGAACTGAATTGTTAAACTTAATCCAGTTTAGTTCAACTGAACTCTGAAGTACGTTCAGGAACAAAGAATGACAAGCATGGACAAAATTCACTTGTAAAGAGATTCAATAAGAGGATGATACAGGAACAATTTTAATCTTTTCAAGTTGCTTCTTATCAAATGACACCCAAATTCCTGCCTCACCCATCAAGCCTTCATATCTTTATTGTCTTAAGACAGTTGTTCCAATACCTTTGAACCAATTTACCCTTTAGGGAGTGTCTCAATGGGTGACAGTCTCAAGATAGCACCAGGACCCTCTCTCCCCACCAGAGACCAGGAAGAAAACACATTTAAATGACAGTTGTAATTCTATGCATGATCCATTTTGAGTGTCCAACCTCTTCATGATTATGCCATTGTCTGAATAGCTGTCTAGAGTTTGTGCTATCTCAGCTGCATTTAAAACCCTAAGAGAAAGAAGCAGATGCCTAATTGTAAATGTGATTTTGGAAGGATAAGCACTTTCCTTTTTCTTTCTAAATTAAGAAGATCATCTTCCTTGATTAGAAATGCAATTGTTTGAAGTAGAACTGAAAGCCTTGTTTCTTTCCAAATGGAACATTTGGGTATATCAGGCAGAGGTAGTAGAGACATACTTGGTAATCTAGAGTGAATTATGCTACCTGATACCACTTTTGTTTTAAGGGTGGCAGAATTTGTGTTTGTGTGTGTGTGTGTGTGTGTGTGTCCCAAGTTTGCTTTGCCTTCTAGAACCATCAGGTACTTCTTCACTATACTACAAATTGGGAATTTTTTTTAATTAAAAGAACTCCTAGCCCTCTCCCAGGTTCAAACAAAGATAAAAATCTCTAGTGATTTGAAAGACATTGGGAAGGCATCCCACTACATCAAACATACGTGATTTTGCCATTGTGGATATGAGCTTTGTCAATGCAGATATGTACCTTAATACATCTTCCCAAGGTATTGCAACTGAAAAAAGAAATCTATTGCCTAAGTGTATAGCCATCCAAAGATGAACCTATGCAAAAGTAGGTAGGATCAATCAATCAACTTTTATTAAGCTCCTATACTATGGGCACTGCACTAAAAACTGACTATAGAAAGACAGTCCCTGCTCTCTACTATTCTCTCAGCTAACTTTAAGTATTTAAGGAGGAATTAGATTTGCTTAGAATGGCTCCAAGAGTAGAATCAGAAGCAGTGGATGAAATTTGAAAAGGAGCTTATTTAGGAATATCATCTAAAAAATACAGCTTCTCAGTATTCTTTTTTTAAATTTTTTTTGCAAGGCAATGGGGTTAAGTGGCTTGCCCAAGGCCATACTGGTAGGTAATTATTAAGTGTCTGAGGCTGCATTTAAACTCAGTTAACTCCTGACTCCAGGGTCAGTGCTCTATCCACTTCACCACCCAGCAACCCTACAGCTTCTAAATGTTCAAAGCTGTTCTAAAGTGGAATGGACAATGCAGAGTCTGTGGATTCCTTCTCCTTAGACTTATTCCAGAATCGAGAATCTTATCATTTGACAGATATGTTAGAGTTTTAGAGTATATTAAAATGGGAATTCCTTTCATTATATTTTAGCTAAGATGGTCACTGATATCTTTTCCAATTCTCAAGTTCTAAGATTCTGTACTATGCAATTTATTTTTATTTTTTACATAAACAAAGAGAAAGGAACAGCTATCAACATGGACCATCAATATTTCAAGCAAATGTTTACCACATGTAAAAAAATTGTCACAAAGAGGTAGACAAAAGGGTTTAGAATTTCTTTGGCAAGCACTGAGGCAATTTAATTAAGGACAAGTCTGGCTTAAAATATAATCTAATGAATGATTTAGTTATAGGAGAAGATAGTGAAAGATGAAGAGGAGCAGTGCTTTGATAAACTGAGACACATGGAAAAAATGAGTTTACAGATTGTTAAAGATCCCAATTCAAATTGTCTTGAGAGTATTTAAGAATGAAATTGAAAGTAGAACAAATAGCTGAAAATGGAAAAAGCATATCAAAATATTTACAATAAATTAATTTCTCTATAAAATTAAGTGGACTTACCACATTTGTATTCTTAATATCACAGTCTTTGATGCATTTCAGGATGTAAAAAATATAATAGCATGGCTGTTCAATAGTGATGACCAAGTCATCTATTTTTATTTTGTTGCAATTGGAATTTAATAAAAGGGTAAACTGAAGCAGATCTCTGAACTAAGTAACATTTATTAGTGGGAATGGACATGCTACCTGTCAATAAATCGGTCAGTGGCTTCCGTTAATGTCAAAACCCCAAGCAAGAAGACAAGAATAGAATAGGATAGATGATATCATGGAATTAAGGAATTAATGGAATTAATGAAAAAATAGGAAGAGCAGTTAGATGTGACATAATTTAGAGAATCAGCAATCAACTTGAAATTTACTACAGGTAAATTATTTAAATAAACACTTGTATAGTCACTAAGAATGACTAAAATAGGTAGATGGACAGATGTCTATAATCATAGAGTCATAGAATTTTAGAACTCAAAGGGACTTCATAAAAGGAAACTCAGACCAAAGAAGGTTGTTTGACGTATTCTAGGTTCCATAGTTCAGAAGTGGTGGTTTGGTAGCAAACTCAGGTTTTCTTTTTTCCCTACTCTAAGATTAGTGCTCTGAATTGCAATTCCTTGGATAGAATTAGATAATATCAGTTTCAAAGAAACAGTGATCTATTATGGCCTCATTGAGAAAATTGGATGACTACTGTTATGTAGATGGCATGATTCCTCCTTTGAAGATAGCTCAGATTGCTTAGATTGACTTTTTAAGATTTAAATCCTAAGGAATGAAGCTTGACTATAATTCAACCTTGAAAAATAGAAAAATAAACCAGAGGGGAGAAGAGAAGAGATGCTTGAGAGGAAAAATTGGGTGATTTAGTTTAGGGAAGGCTTGTGGCTTAAAAATTTGTCATCTCAGTGGTTGATTTTGTAATCACTAATAGCTGTCATGACACTAGAGTGCCCTAAAACTATTATTTTGACAGATTTAATGCCTAAAAGATTTCCTGTTTTATCAGAGGAAGGAAAACTAGGTTTATGATGATATGTATTGACAAGTTTCGACATTTAAAGATATAGTACTGTAATCAAAGTCAATATGAGTGCATTAGTAGGGAAGAAAAAGGCACCAATCTTAGTAGGCAATTGAAACCCATTACCTACACATAATAGATATGATTAGATGGCAAAGACAAAAGTATTTGGCTCAGATCTTGGAGGCATTTTTAACTGTTTCATGAAATCATAAACTATCTAGGAAATTAGTTTCTCTGGTGCACTAAATGGTATTCCATTTTTTTTTATTTGCTTACAAGTGTATTATTGTTTCAGTACCTTCTTTTCACTCTCTGGGCCCAGACCTATTTAATAGTAAATAAATTGGACTGGCAGGAGTTGGACATAATGGCATTTAAAAAATTGATCTACTTTTCTCTCATCTGATATCTTAGAGAGTAATATGCTTTTCTTTCTTGAAAATCTGATATTCCATCTATTTCTTTTTTTAATTTAATATTTATTCTCATTTTTTACAAATAATGTTTTTTACATTAATAAACTATACTTGTTTAAGAGTAAAAAAAATACCCCCTCCCCCATGAATATAGACTTCCTTGAGTGATAAAGTAAAGGGGAGAGGAAAAAAATTAAAATTAAAAAATAATAGTAATAATTGTAGGTATGGCCAGGTGGTACAATAGAGGGAGCACCAGCCCTGGAGCCATGAGCACCCAAACCTACATCTGACCCTGTACACCCAACAATCACCCAGCCATGTGACATGCAAGCCACCTGAACTCCACTGCCCTGCAAAAACCAAAAAAAAAGAAAAAAAAGACCCCAAATAAAATAAAATAGTAATAATAGTAGGGGTGGCTGGGTGGCAGGCAGAGCATTGGCTCTTGAGCCAAGAGCACCTGGGTCCAGATCTGGCCTCGGACACCCAACAATTATCCTGCTTTGTGGCCCCAGGCAGGCCCCCCAGCCCCATTTGCCCCGCACCCCCCCGAAATAATAATAATAAAAAAATGTGCTTGAGTCTTTGTTCCAACACCAACAACTCTGTTGTGGGTGGATCACATTCTTTATGATAAGTCCATCGTAAAAGTTACTTCCATATTTTTCCACCATTGCCATTGCTAATCGCAACTCCATCCTTTCATATTTCTCCACTACCACGTATGATATTTTCTCTCTCCTTTCACTCTGACTCTGCTGTAGGGTCGCTGAGTGGTGCAGCAGACAGATCCCTGGTCCTGGGACCAAGAGGCCCTGAGTCCCCATACCACTCCTTAGGCCTAGCATCCACCTGGTCCTGTGGTCCCGGACAGGCCATCAAATCCCAGCCCCTTGCAAGAAATAAAAAAGAAAATGCGTTATATCTGACCACTTCCCCCCCCCCAATGGTCCATCCTCTCCTCCATCACTCACACCCCCCCTTCCCCCTGTCCCCCCCTTCTTACTCCAGATGCCTATACTCCATTGAGTATATATGCTGTTTCCTCTCCTAGCCACCTCTGATAAGAGCGAAGATTCCCTCATTCCCCCTTGCCTTCCCCCCTTCCATATCTTTGCAATAGCTCATTATAATAAAGAAAAATCTTATTATATGAAATACCTTGGCCTATTCCCCCTCTAATTTTTCTTTCTCCCATTACATTTCCCTTTTTTCTATTGACTCCATTTTTACAACATATTTTATCTTCAAATTCAGCTTTCTCCTGTGCTTCAACTATAAAAGCTCCCTCTACCTGCTCTATTAATTGAGAAGGTTCATATGAGTATTTTCATTGTCATTTTTTCTATGCAGGAATACATGCAGTTCATCATCATTAAGTCCCTTATATTTTCCCCTTCTCCTCCAATCTCTATGCTTCACCTGAGTCCTGTATCTGAAGATCAAACCTTCTGTTCAGCTCTGGCCATTCCAACAGGAACATTTGAAATTCCCCTGGTTCATTGAAAGTCCATCTTTTTCCCTGGAAGAGGACATTCAGCCTTGCTGGGTAGTTGATTCTTGGCTGCATTCTAAGCTCTTTTGCCTTCCGGTATATTATATTCCAAGCCCTATGAGCTTTCAATGTAGATGCTGCTAAATCCTGTATGATCCTGACTGCAGCTCCATGGTATTTGAACTGTGTCGTTCTGGCTGCTTGTAATATTTTCTCTTTGACTTGGGAGTTCTGGAACTTGGCTATAATATTCCTAGGGGTTGGTTTTTTTGGATCTCTTTCTTGGGGGGATCTGTGGATTCTCTCCATTTCTACTTTGACCTCTGCTTCTAGAATATCAGAGCAATTTTCCTGTAGTAATTCTTTGAAAATGATGTCAAGGCTCTTTTTCTGATCATGACTTTCAGGTATTCCAATAATTTTTAAATTATCTTTCCTAAGTCTGTTTGCCATATCAGTTGTTTTTTCAATGAGATATTTCACATTTTCTTGTAAATTTTCATTTTTGTTTTGTTTTGAAGTATTGATTCCTGATTTCTGGTAAATTCATCAATCTCCCTGAGTTCTATTCTTTGAAGGATTTGTTTTCCTCAGAGAGTTTTCTTATCTCCTTTTCCATCTGGCCAATTTTGCTTTTTAAAGCATTCTTCTCCTCAATAACTTTTTGAACGGTTTTATCCATTTGACCTAAGCTGGTTTTTAGCATGCTATTTTCTTCAGCATTTTTTTTTTTGGATTTCCTTGACTAGGCTGCTGACTTCATTTTCATGTTTTTCCTGCATCTCTCTCCTTTCTTTTCCCAGTTTTTCCTTCTAACTCCCTCATTTGATTTTCAGTGTTTTTTGAGCTCTGTCATAGCCTGAGCCCATTTTCTGTTTTTCTTGGAGTCTTTAGATGCAGGAGCTTGTGCTTCCTCATCTTCAGACTGAGTATATTGATCCTTGGGCATCATAGATAATGTATTTCTCAATGGTGTTCCTCTTTTTTCTCTGCTTGCTCATTTTCCCAGCCTGCGCCTGGTTTTGGGGTGCTTCCTGAGCTTTTGGGACACTCCCACAAGGGTCTCAGTGTGTGAGGCTCTGTCCTCCCTCCTGGTCTGTGAATGACCATATGCTCCCCCCTCTGCCACTGGCCTGAGGTGGGGGGGGGGCTGCTGTTCTATGGGGGGGCCTAGACTGTGATCAGGATCTGAATGTGGTCAGAGCCCCAGACTCCTGTTCCAGAGGCAGAGGACAGAGCTCAGCAGCCTCTCTCTCTCTCTCTCTTCACTCCCCTCCCTAGGTTCAATGGGCTCATGCCCTGGGGGCTCCTGTTTACCATCTGCTTCTGTTCCTGGATCTGGGCTACGGAAAGACCATGTTGCTGGCTGTGTGCCCTGAGGGCTGGTCTTCATGTGTTTGCTCTGGCAGAGGTCCCCCGCTGTTCCCCCAATCTGTGCCCCGTGCTCCCCCGGGGAGCAGTTCAGGAGACTCCCCTGCTGCTTCTTTCACTCTGGTGGGCCACCCCTCTGGTGGGCTGCCCCTCCAACCCCAGGGAGCAGAGCCTTTCTGCTCTTTTCCAGATTACCTTGAGTAGAACTGCCTCACTGGGTCCCTCTGTGGGTTCTTTCTCTCCAAAGTTTAGTTAGAATCCTTAGCTTATGAGTTTTATGACAGAGCGCCTAAGACACGATCTGTTCTTGTCGCCATAGAGGGGCGGAGCCCCATCTATTTCTTTTTAATTTTTTAGCTTTTTTTTTTTTTGCAAGGCAAATGGGGTTAAGTGACTTGCCCAAGGCCACAGAGCTAGGTAATTATTAAGTGTCTGAGACTGGATTTGAACCCAGGTATTCCTGACTCCAGGGCCAGTGCTTTATCCACTGCACCACCTAGCTGCCCCTAAAAAATTCCTGTTCCAGGTGAGGATCGAACTTACAACCTCGGCATTACTCGTTTTTGTACTGTCGTATAAATACCGCGCACAAACCGACTGTACCACTGCAGCAATTAAGTTTTTAAGATATGTGCTGGGCTAGATAATTGAGGTCCCTTCCAAGTATGACATTTTGTGATTCTGGTCATTGTATTTAAGTCATTTTAAGTTGTGTCCAACTCTTCCTGACTCCATTTAGAGTTTTCTTGGCAGAGATACTAGAGTACTTTGCCATTTTCTTCTCCAGGTTATTTTACAGATAAGGAAATTGAAGCAAACACTGAAGTGACTTTTGCCCAGGGTCACACAACTAGTTAGTATCTGAGGATGGATTTGAACTCAGTTCAAATTAGGAGTATTCTTAACTCCAATCTCAACTCTCTCATCTGAACCTTTAGGATTGTTTTCATTTCCATTATTCTAGTTACTGTATATGTTTAATTCACAGTGTGCCAGTTTATAGCATTTTCCCCATGTATCTGAATTCCTCATATTCAACATTTTTTATAGTTTCAAAAGTGCATTACATTATATCCATAGACACAATTTCTTCAACCATTACCCATTTAATGATCACCAATTCTCTTCTAGCTTTTTGCTATTGCAAAAAAAGGCTGCTATGACTATTTATTTTTACCATAGGGGATTTTAAAAAATTATTCACATAAAATGTTTCTTTCTATAACTAATGTTTTTAGGGTATATGCCTAGAAACTGAATTTATGGATCAAAGAATATGAATAGTACATTAGCTTTGCTTGCATGTTTTCCAGAACCATTGAACTGGTTTATAATCCCACTAATAGTATGCATATCTTCTTAGTTCAAACCCACTCCCAATAATGACTATTTCCATTTTTTATCATCTTTGATGAAATATTAATTTATTTCCATAGTAATCTTCTTTCTGTCCCCAAAAGGATTGTATTGAAATAAGTCATACGGTTGAGGTAGAAAAGGAAGAAAGTGAAGGGCTAAAGCTGGAAATTAAATCTGAGGATCATTTCAAGAATGAATTATAACATCACAAATGATTTTGTTTTACACTGAAAAGGTGGTGCAATTTATTTTGAAATGTGGTTTTTGCAGTTATTCTATGGAAGTCAATAAATAATATTTCCCTGTTGATGCTAAATAGAAGTTAGAATGGATTTTTATGGGAAAACCTCTTTCAATGTGTGCTTTGACTTGACTAGAAGAGGAGAAAGGTAAAGGCAAAGAAAACATTAACACGCATTTGTCAATTGGAAAATGACTTTCCACAGGGACAAAGTCCTGGTAAAGACAGCCAGAGTGAATATTGGAAGAATGGGGAGAGAAATGGGAGGAACACAAAAATAATTAAATAAATGAATGAATGAATGAAAAAACAAACAAATGAATGAAAGAATGAATAAATGAATGAATGAATAAGCAAATAAGCAAACAAACAAACAAACAAACAAATAAACAAGCAAATGTTGCTAGGGAAATGGATTCTGGTCAAGTTCTGTTCTCCCAATCTTGCTAAATGTGGAGCAAATACTATACTAGATTAATTTTTTATATATAACTTTTTAATTTTTTATCCAATTGCATGCAAAAATAATTTTCAACATTTATTCTTTTGCAAATTTTTGAGTTTTACATCTTTTTCTACCACTCTCCCTTCCCTCCCCCTCCCCATAGCACTGAATAATCTGATATAGGTATTTAACATATTTCCGTATTAGTCATGTTGTGAAAGAAGAATTAGAACTAAGGGGGGAAAACCAAGAGAAAGAAAGAAAATTCATAAAAAAGTTTTAAAAAGTGAACATAGTATGCTTTACTCTGTATTGAGACTCCAGAGTTACTTCTCTGGATATGGACAGCATTTCCCATATCAGATCTCTCAGGATTGTTCTTGATCACTGAACTGCTGAGAGGAACTGTCCTTCATAGTTGACCACCAGATTCATTTTTACTATCAAGTCAACCATATTTTCTTAAATATTCAAATAAGTATTTTAAACTTGCTATAAAATCAGTAATTCTTATCTTCTAAATAAACAAAAAATCAGGAGATCTAGCAGATTTGGACCCTCACTCAGTTGCATTAAGTATTTAACTTAGACATTTCTGGTTTCTTCAGAAACTGGAATGATTTTTCCCTTGAGTAAGTTGATGAGTCATAGGCTAATGACTGTCTCCACAGTTAAATACTTAATTTTAGTTGTTTTACCTTCTTGACTTAAAATGAGCCACATACATGTGATTGGCCCGGGGAAAGTTGCTTGAATCCTCACTGAGATTTCCTAATAGTGCTTTGGATAGTTTGGAGTTTGTCATTGAATGATATTGTGCATTTTAAACCATTAAGCTAACTAGTAACTATGGTGCTTTTGCTAGCAGGATAGACAAAGAGCATCTAGAAAAATAAAAACAAAAACAAAAAGCAATCAAGTTACAGAATAATTTGGAAACAAAACATGGACACTTGTCTTTTTAATGTGATAATAGTAAATTGTGATGATAGGAAGGTTTACCATTGGCATGTATCTTTTGCTGGTTACCAGGGCAACTAGATGGTGAAATGGATATAGAATCAATCCTGGAATCTGGTAGACCTGAGTTCAAATGTGACCTCAGTCACTTATTTTGGCACCATATGCACTTTTGTGACAACCATTCCCTTTCCTTTTTCCATCAAATTCCATAAGTACCTTGTATGTTTATGAATACATATCTGGTGGTCCTATTGGCTCCACTGGGAGCCACAGTGCATAATGAGAAAAAATAGAAATGCAGCACTAGAGAGATGACTTCTGGATTTATCCATGCTTCTTTTCAGTTGCTATGTGACTTAAGTAAGTTATGCAATTATTCTGGTACTCTTGAGAAGCTTTGCCTTATAGATAGGTATGAATCTTAGAGTGCTAAAGCCCAGGTTCAAGTCTTGTTCATGATTTATATAACCTGATTTATACCATCAGTACACTAAAAATCACACAGAATTGCTGATCTGCCTCCTTGGAGAGTCTCCATATGGGGCTTTCCTTACACTGATGCAATCATATATTCAGATGTAAACAAATAACTTGGGTCATTAGCTCTGCTCTCTTTAAACAAAGAATTGCAATGATAACAATATGCCCACATTTTCTTGCTGTACAATTCTACCAAAAAAGTGAGTGAGCAAATGTCAGTCTAATGAAGAGCCATGAGATAATCTCACATGAGAATCAATTGAAGGCACTCGGGGCATTTAAGCTAGGGAAGAGAATTAAACCATGTATAGGGAGATCTGTCATCTTTTTTTTAAGTGCTTGCATGGCTCTGTCCTAGAGGGTCCAGATTCTAGATTCTAGATACTGTTTGGCTTCCAGGGGAAGAATTAGCAGCCAACCCTAGATGTTGGTGGCTTGATATGAGGGAAAAAACCTCCCAACTATTAGAGATTTCCAAAAGCAAAATGGGCTTTTTTAATAGTCAACACTGTTAGGATTGGGAAGAGAAATTGTTGCAGGTAAGTCTTAGGAGAAGTAGGATCACAAGTCTCTGTAAGGACTCTCTCTCCCCACGAAACTTTCATATCAGGTATAATATGGCCAGATTCATAGGCTCATACATTTAGAGCTGGAGTGAACTTTCAAGATCATTAAATACAACTGTCTTATTTTACAGATGGGGAAACTGAGGCCCAAAGAGACCATCTTGCAAAGGTCATATTGTACTTGTGGCAGAACTGGGATTTGAACTGGAGAAGTCTTTTCTCTAACAAGCTAGACACCTCCAATTCCTTCAACTCATCCTCATATGAGATGATCTCACGGTTATTTGCCATTCTGGTTATCTTCATAGGATCTTAAGCTTGAAGGTTCTCATAGACTGTTGGAAGGCAATTGGAGCTGGCTCTAACTCTTTCACCCTTAAGACTGTGCCATATTAATTCCAACAAGGTTGTACTTGCTGATTAGCTAGAAATACTATTTTTACAAAAGGATGGATTTAAAGGTCCATTATGGGGAACTGAGTCTGATTTGATGTAGGACAAAGGGAATGAGAAGAAGAGATGACTTTGAAAATAGAGAATATAGTAAAACAGATAATAGGAAGAAATTCTTAGACCTCTCAGAAGGGAGAAAACTATGTTCCAAGGCAGGTGTATGTGCCAATTGTTAATTCCGCATGCTTGGTGAATTAGAGTACAAATGTAATGGGAGGTTATGATCAGAGAAAAAATTGAGGGTATCTATGTGTATTTGGGAGTGATTCCCCAAAAGACTCAGTAAAGTTAGCACAATCCAAAGTAAACAATGGACCCGTTCTTTCAGAGGTTCACACACATTGAGTAATAATAATGAATATGATATTAATAACATACATATATGTATCTATAGATACATATATCTATATAACTCATGTATTATGTTCCAGTCACTATGCGAAGTACTTTGCAATTATTTCATTTGACACGTCCAACAATTCTGGGAGGTAAGTGCTATTTTTTATTCCCATTTTATTGAAGAATAACAAATAAAACCTACATCATGGATTGTCCAAATTATGCCTTTTCCCCTGAGATCACAACTTGGTGAAGATTGAAAGAAAGATGGCTCAAAAAGACTATTATTTTTATATCTTTAATTAAAAAATGAAACTTGTTAGGAGAAGCATGATCATTTAAGAGGTAGGGCAAGTCTAAAGGAAACCAATAACATCTCCTGGGGAGATAAGTACAGTTCAGTCTGAGCACATGGAACATGTCTTTATTGTATGAAGTTGCCCAATTTAGGAGCAGGAGGCTGGTGGTAGCAGCCAACAGTGCACAAGTCAGATCTCCAGGTACAAGAATGAGATCTATATAGATCTCATTACCAACAGATTCTGGGACACCTTGCTGAACAAGAGGCCAATGACCCAACACAAAGTCTTTTGTGATTCCTAGGGGGTATCTTGCCAAAAGCACTTTGCAGAAGAAATCTGACACCTGGATACAGAGTGACCATTCTAAGGTTCTCATCTTCAGAATCAATTGGTCTTTAAAAATTCACCAGTTTCATATGTTTTTTTCCATAATGGTGCTTAGCTGCTTTGGGTTCAGATTTTGTGTGCATTCCATCGAATCTGGGTCTTTGGGATAGGATGACATCTCCATGGGCAACAGGAAACTCACTGCCTTTATCTTGCCCCTGGGAAAGAGATGAAACAAGAGAAAGTTAGCATTTTGGCTGAGTGCTCGGGTAAGCCCGATTTGATGATAAAATATTTAGCATTTTGTTAAATCCAACACAATAAATGATTAGTATTTCTTTTTTTTTTTAAAGCATTATTAAACATAGAAGGGGAGAAGAGTAAGAAAGGGAAAAGAAAGCTAGCTTTGGAGTCAGAAAATATTAGTTTAAATCTTTTTTTTGTTTGACCTTGGAAAAATCAATGCTTCCCTCTCAGAGCCTCAGTTTCCTCACCTGAAAATTGAGGGTGTTGACTTTCAGCATGGTCTTTTAGCTTTCAATCTAAGAACCTATGAATTTAGAGATGAAATAGAATCTCCCAAATTCTTTTTTGTTTGTTTTTGTTTTTTACAAGGCATTGGGATTAAGGGACTTGCCCATGGTCATACAACTAGGTAATTATTAAGTTTGAGGACAGATTTGAACTCAGGTTCTCCTGGCTCCAGGGCCAGTGCTCTATCCACTGTGGAAACCCTCCTTATTTCAAAGATATCAAAGCTGAGATCCTGAGAGGAGAAATCACCTGCCCCTAAATTACTCTTGATTACTTAGTAATAAAACAGGAAAAATGGCAAAGAGGAGTCTGAAATATAAAAGAAAACCAGGTACAAGTTCCTATCTTATGTTATGATCTTGGACAAGAAGGCTTGGGTTGTATATAAAAGGAGACACTCTTTTTTAAAGCATTTGAAGGGCTATGTCTACAAGGTTTAGACTTGATTTATACTGCTTGGCCTACTAAGACCTAGCAGCTAAGGCTGTAAGTTGGAAGCTTGATATGAGGAAAAACCTTCTAATAATTCGAGCTTTCCAAAAGCAAAACAGGTTGTTTTGGGGGTGGGAATGGGGGAAGGGTAGTGATTTTCCCACTCAGAACATTTTAAGAAAAGCTTGGATATTATTGGAATGATGCATATTCAAGGAAGGGGTGGATTAGAGGCCTCTGAGGTTTCTTCCAAGTTGGAGATTCTTTCTTGTCCTCATGGAACTTAGCATAATTTAAAAAAATACTGATAATTATTGAAATGTTCACCCTGCTTAAATAATTATAGGCTCATTTATTCAGACTTGGATGAGAATTATTTACATGATTGTTTGTCCCATTTCTTATTTTCCTTGCTGTATTTTTTATATTATTATTTATATTTATTTATTTTTAAATTTATTTATTTATAAATTATATAAATTTTGCTACAAAATCATACAACTTCTGAGAATATGTCCAGAAAGGGCTCAATTCCAAATAAATGACTGCTAATTTTTCATACCATCATGAGCTAGAACCTTCCTACCTCTCAGATCATAACTAGGAAGTTTTGCACTTTGGATAAGCACCAGAAACCATGCTTAAGGCAGGTTGCACTTTCATTTTGTTATACACATCATTCCTTGGGGGGCAATGCAGGGATCCAAGGTCACTATACTGTGAGGGAGATTACACATTTCACCCCTCCCAACTGGTAGCTTCCTATTTAATTAACATGAACACCTGGGCTTTTCTTTTTCCACCGAATTTTTAACCTCATTTGTGAAGGGAATTCCCGTAAAGGACATTCTTTCTATTAATGCTGATTAGTTCAGGGTTATACAACTAGAACATATAAAATACAAGAATTGTACTCAGCGTCTTCCTGATGCAGAAGTCAATTTGCTCTGCCATGGGGTAGAGCAGAGGTGGTTATGGTGGATGGGGGAGAAGAAAAGGGAGGTAGGTGAGGGGTGGGGGGAAGTGTTGTAGATTAAGAAGTAATTGGGAAATGTTTAAATAAATAAAATGAATTTGCAGCTCTCAAGGAACCATTGCTATTTGATTGACACCACAACAGTCCACCCTAGTTTCTCTCTTGCCCTTAGTTATCAAGATAATTTTTATACTTGGCATCCATGAAGCTTGCCTTTAGGGGAGGGGCTTTGGTTATAGAGTGAGAAACTCTTGATTAACGTGCAAAGAAGATCATTATTTCTTACTTTGATCTCTGAGAATTCTTCCACATGTTGCCTGGCTAATGGTTAATCAATGATATGAAAAAAAATGTTGTTATTGGTGGTGGTCCTTACTTCTTGAAAAGGACCAATATCATCACAAGGGTGATGTCTTGACTTCCTTTTGAATTGTATTGAAGTGAGTTAGAGCTGCGTAAAGTCAGTTTGACTCTCTTCCAGGTTGGATTCAGGAACTAGAACAGGGGTAGGGTTAAAGAAAGAACTTTGAATTCCATGAAATTGTTTTTAAAAATACTTGATAATTATATTTCAATCTGGATGGTTTCCTTTGCAAGTCTATGTGTATTTTATTTTATGTATTTAAAAACTCTGAGGAGTTTATAGGTTTTACTGAGGGATCCACTGTACAAAAACTGTTATGAACCCATGTAATACTTTTGGGAAAGGAACATGAAAAAGAATTTCAAGCTTTCCCCATCCCCAATACACTTGGGATATCATGTCAGAATTGGAAAAGACTCTAGGATATCTAGTCTATATTTTTGATTTGACAAAAGAGGAAATTAAAGCCTCCTAAAGATTGTGACTAGCCTAAGGACATTGAGTAAGGTTCATTCAAATATTGCAGAAACTGAGTTGAAGAGGAGGTAGAAATATATCACACAATGATAGATCTATAGAAGATTTTGAGTACAAATCATCCTTTCTTTTACAGCATTAGGATCAGCATTAGGAGTAGGAATATGTGCCAATTCTCTTGGATTAGAGTCTAGAACCCTTTTAATCAAGTTGTTGAAATTTGATTTTTCTCAGAGGAACAAGGATATTGACCTTTTGGTAGCAGGGACTGCCTAGAAATAAATTCCTGCTACTGAGAAGGCTGAAACTGGGTATCACTTGAGCTTGGGAGTTCTGAGCTGCATTAGAATCAGGTATCTATACACAGTTCTGCAGGAAAATTGAAGCAATCGAGAGGGCAGAGTTTTGAGGCAATGAAAAATCCAGGGAGATGGTATTGCAGAAGACCACCCCTGGGAAGAATGACATTCCACTAGAGACTGGCTCCATTTCAGGGCTTTCCCTGTTTGAAGAATCTTCATCATCATCATCATCATCATCATAATCATCTTCTTCTTTCTCCTCCTCCTCCTCCTCCTCCTCCTCCTCCTCCTCCTCCTTCCCCCCTTCTTGTTCTTTTCCTTCCCTGAGCAATTTCACTGACCTAAAACAAAATACTCATTATGCTATGGCTATATTCCTTCTGCTCCTGGGTGTGGATTATAGAAGAGAAGTGGTTGGGGCAATTACTTCTGGTCACAAGTTTTGTTTATTTAATAGAAAAAAGAGTCAAGAAATATGGCTAAATGATCAATTCCTCATTAACTTAACAGATAAAGAAGATGAATGATTTCTTACTTTAGTCTCTGGGAATTCCTGCCTGTGCCCCCGAATTAGTGGTCAATAGATGCTATGAAAAAAGCAGGATTTGTGAACTAGAATAGAGATGGGAGAAAGAAACAGGCTGAAGAGAGTATTCTAAAGAGTAAGGGTCTGGAGAGATAGTGAAAACCAAAAAAAATATGGAAACATCAAAGGAAATATTGGAAGGGGATTTGACATTTGAGTTAATGAAGGAGGCACCTGTTAAGACTATTGGCAGAGGAGCTTGGTTCTAATTGAGGCTCTTCCCCTCCCCATTGAATTTCTATTAAACTGGTGCTTTGAGAATAACTTTTGTGCTTGCCCTGTGGTTGCCCAAAGTATTTGTGGTGATTCTGCTTATTTGCTCCTTCTTTTTTTTTCTCTTAATTCTTCCTGCTGAGTGAAATAATACCTATGATAATAGCTGGCATTTATATAGTACCTACTATATACCTGTTGCTGTTAAGCCCTTTACAATGATCTCATTTGATCCTCAAAATAACCCAGGGAGATAAGTTCTATTATTATTTCCACTTTACAGTGAGGAAACTGAGGCAAGCAGAATCAAATGACTTAGCCAGAGTTACACAGCAATTATGAATCTGCAGGTGGATTTGAATTCAGATCTTTCTGACTTCAGGTCTAGTTTTCCCTCCACTCTGCTGCTTAACTGCCCCCAAAGTGTCATATCCCTTTTCTGGGTTGCAGATTCATAGTCCATCATCAGTGGTACAGTTCCAGTACAATACGATATATGTTTTTCCCCAGTGAAGCCTTATTCTTTTTAAAACAGCATTTGCTTTGGTAAAAAGAGGTTTGGTAGGTTTCACATAAAGGATTTTGCAATGGATAAAGGAGGAAGAGGTTTATTTGAATGTAGTTAATGTCTTCTAGAAGGAAAAGGAGTAAGTAGAGTTTGCAATTATTAAATTGTGTGTTTGCCAAAAGTTTTGCTTCCTCTTTTCAACATATTTACTTTTCTTCCTTTGAAGTAGAACAAACTGGAATAGTATTCAAGGAAAAGAGGGAGGGGATGGAAAAGAAGGAAAAAAAAGACAAAAAAGAAAGGAGAGAAAAGGAAGGAAAAAAGTAAGGGGAAGGGACATTTTTATGGGAAGAGAAGGGAAGAGAAATGTACAAAAGGAAAGGAAGGAAGAGGAAGAGAGTCAAAGAAAGAAATGGAATAGAGAAAAACCTCATGAAGAAAATTGTCTGATTCCTAATGTGATTAAAAAACTTAACCCAAGCAAACTGATTTCTCAATAATTTCTCATAATTTCTCCCAAAGACTCTCATTATAATAAATGACTTTACCAAACAGTGGGCTGGATAATGATCTAATTGAAATTATTTGGCCATTTACCCTCCAGGAAAGAAATTGGAAAAATAGAAATGACTACAACTTAGCAAATGATTTACATAGCTTAATAAATTATACTTCTACTGGTGCTTTTAAATGCTCAGTTGTCACACTCAACCCATGCATAAACTGGTCAGTACATATTGTGATTAATATTGACCCCAGATGCATTCATTTTTAATGCAAATACCATTTAGCTTGTTCTTTTAATTAGTGCCAAAATTCAACTTAAAATAACCTGTCTTTCCAACTTTTATTTATAAAAGTTTAAAATTTGATAGAAATAGTATTTTGAATGGTAGTTGTGATCCCTGGGCTGTCCACAAAAGCCTAATTTACTAAAATTTGAACTAATCATACAAAACTACTTTAAAATTCAATGAGAAGGCCTTGGAGAGATTTCTACTGCCCATCCTTTTTTCCCCTAAGTGTCTAGAGAATTACAAAAAGGGAAGCCAAGAATCAGGGTTTGAGGTCTCTGAATTTGTGTCTACCCCCATGGTATGAACCTGCTATTCAAATTATGGACTATCCACAGTTCTAAAAATCCATATATATCTTTTTTCTAGTTTTTTTGGCAAGGCAATAGGGTTAAGTGACTCACCCAAGGTCACACAGTTAGGTAATTATTAAGAGTCTGAAACTGGATTTGAACTCAGGTCCTCCTGATTCTAGGGCTGGTGCATTATCCGCTGTGTCACCTAGCTGCCCAATCCATATATTTCTTTTCCAAACCTGAACACACAATACAATAGTAATACAGTTTCTCATAAGATGGATAAAAAATGAAATTAAAAATAGCTCCTATTTATAGACAGAAATTGAATTGTAAAATCTGAAAACAACAATAAAGTAACTTTCCGCAAAATTGAGTCCAATCTTCCAAAAATTCTCTCTTCAGAAAAACAGAAGAACTGATTTTTTAGGTAACCAATATAAATGTAAATGCAGCCCTCTGGTATTACACTTATAAGCTCTAATTAAAGATAGACTTTTGAGACAATATTTTGCTTCTTATTAACGTTGCATCTATATAAGAGCCAGTAAAAGTTTTGTGAACTAACAATTTAGTAGACATTTCATTGGGTTATTGTTTCTTAGAAGCCATCATAGATCTTCCTATTTCACAATTTTTTCGAACAAATGTTTTCTATGGTGTTTAAGGAAAGTTGCTGGTCCAAAATCCAAGTTTTCTGAATTTGGAGCCAGAGGACTGAAATTCAGATCCAAGCATTGTGACTCTTAACTTTGCTGGGTCTCATGCTGTGAGATGATGGGGTTTGACTTTCTGACCTCTGAAGTTACTTCCAACTCTAGAATTCATACAATTCTATTAAAAGACTGATTTCTTGTCATGTTGCTAAATGAAGTTTGCTTATCACCTTTCTTTCTCTCTCTCAAAGCAGCAAACTCTCCACCATTGGCTTTTGGGTTGGAATGAGTCATGGTGGGTATCCTCACTGTCCCTGTAGGGGACCATTTTCAATTCTCTTTTTGGTGGGTTCAGTTTTTAGGGTACCTATAACAGTGTGGTATTTCATTAATATGAGCTCTTTGAGGAACAGGGGCCATATTTTTACCTTTTTTTTTGTTTCTCCAAAACTTAGAAGAAAGAAAAGAAACAAGTACTTATTAATCACTTACTACAAACGTTGTAAAGCACACTTTACAAACAGTGTCTCATTTGGTCCTCACAACAACCCTGGGAAGAAGTTACTATTGTTATCCCCATTTTACAGTTGAAAAAACTGAGGCCGAACAGGTGAAATGACTTGTTCAAGGTTACCCAATTAGTAAGTGTATGAACAAGTCATCTTGTCTCCAGGCCCAGTATACTATTCATTATGCTACCAATCACATTATGTGATTTGTATTTCATTTACATGATCTCATATATTGTCAGTATGCATATGTATATGTATGTGAGGTATAATATGTCTATGTGCATGTCTATGTATGTGTCTGTATGTAGAGATGTGAGTGGGGTATATATACATATATATAAATATATTACCTGCACTTAAAAACATGGTCTTGAAAAGTCCTTTTATTAGAAGTGTTGCTGGTAAAACAATCAGCTGCAAACCCCTTTCCATCTTCGTTGGCTAGCTTTGTAACCGGAGAGTGGGCTGGTGATTTCATTATTCTCTGGGCTTCTAGAATTCCACTGCTCAGATGTCTTTTTCCCGATTTACAATGCTCGCGGGCCGCAAAAGAATGAACAGATGAGGAAATGGTATAGCGTCTAACGGTCATGATATTACCTGTGTAGCAGACATTCATGAAAATAAAGTCCACCCATTTAATTAAGTCCACAAATAATGTATTAAATTTCTGGTTTAGATGTTGACAAAAGTCAAACATTATTGATTAAAGGGAGTATTTTGTTCTGGCAAGAAGGGAGTGGCCTGGTCCAGTGGGAAGTGCTTTGGATTATTTATCTGGCAACTAGAAAACCTTAAGCTGGTTTCTAGCCCTAGTTTTCTCTATGACACTAGTAAAACAATGGGTTTTGTTTTTTGTTATTAGAGAAGAAAGGCAAGCTGGAAGAAGCTTGGTGGGATAGTAGATGGAGAGCTGGACCTGGAGTCAGGAAGACCAGAGTTCCAAACTAGTCTCAGATGCTTCCTAGCTATGTGGTCCTGGGCCAGGCACTTAATTCTGTTTGTCTCAGTTTTCTCATCTGCAAAATGGGGACAGTAATAATAATACCTGCATCTCAGGATTATTGTGAGGATCAAATGAGAAAGTATTTATAAAGTGATCTGGCACATGTTAAGCTTGATATATTAGCTATTATTGCTCAGCTTCTGCTTTGTCTTATGTCTTCATCTGTGTTATTAGCAGCAATATTATGACGATCAAATGAGAAATTTGTCAAGTGTTTTACAAGCCTTGAATGCTAGGTAAATGCTACATATTATTAGTAGTATTCCTCTTTATATCTTTTATTCATGCAATCCCTATAGTCATCTACTTGTTTCCTATTTGTAATGGATGGACAACCAAGGGAGTCTGATTGAAAACTTTAATGAATGATTGATTTGGATGATGACAATTCTTCTATTATTATTATTATTACTAGCATGGACATGATTCCTTAAAATTTCTGAAGCACTCTCTTCATTCATGCAGATAAAAATATTTTGTATATATATATATTATATATATATATATATATATATATGTGCACACGTAATTTTATTTACTGCTCACAAGATCTCTATGGGTTAGTTATCATGGATATTAATATGCCCATTTTACAGAAAGGGAAAGGTCCAGAGAGATTAAGGGGTTTCCCCACATTCATACATTGAGGTTGTCATATGTAGGATTTGATATCCCCACAAAGTGGGGATAGTGGATAAATGGTGGGTCTAGAGCTGGAAAGACTCATCTTCCTGAATTCAAATCTGGTCTTAAACACTTCTAAGTTCTATGACCATGGGCAAGTCACTTAACCCTGTTTGCCTCACTTTATTCATTTGCAAAAAAGAGCTGAAGAAGGAAATGCCAAACCATTTCAGCTTTCTTTGCCAAGAAAACCCCAAATGGGGTCACAAATAGACAGATATGACAAAAAATGTCTAAACAATGACACAAGCTCTGATAATTCAAATCTAATACTTATTTTAGGAAATATGGAATGGAAATAAATATGATCCATTTCCTTTGCTGCTCAGATAGATATACGAGACCCATCCTTAGACATATCCGAGTATAGCAATTCTCATTTACATATTCCAGGATTCGAGCACTAGTAGTGAACATTTATATACAGCTTTTCATTTTGAAGAGCATTTAACCCACAAATTACATTTAGTGCTAGATTTGAGATGGAAAGGACCCTAAAGATCAGTTTACCAAAGTTTCTCTTGCTGTTTCTGATGACAATAAAATCCAGAGAGGTTGATAGTGACTTGCCCAATGTCTCACAGCTGAGTCAGAATTGAAAGCAGAGTAATTTTTCTACTGATGCAGTACTATTTCTGCTCTGTTCCTTCCCAAATCACTTTAAAAGGCATATCATTATCCCTGTTTTATAGACAAGGAAACATGTACTTAGAGACTAAATAATCTACTGTATAAGTGACTCCACACTTGGTATCTGAGTATTCATATTAACCAAATAACTTACTTAGAAATGATATACCAGGCTGTATTGAACTCAGGAATGTATTTATTAAAGTGGGTGAGATTCTTGGCAGAGTTTTGTGAGACCTCACACAAACTTCAGTTCATAGAATTATGGTTCTACAGCTAGCAATAACCTCAGAAGCATTTTAGTCCAACCCCCTAATTTTACAAATGTGGAAACTGAGTCTCAGGGTCATCTAACAAATTGTCCAAAGTCACTCACTGGCAAAAGGCAGAATTTGAACTCAGGTCTACTAACTCTACAACCCATGCTCTTAAATTTTGCATATCATGTGCTACATTTTTATGGCACATTTGAAATCAGATGGTTTAAAAAGCATTCTGTTTTTCATGGGACTTGTCACTTTTGCCCTCCCAGGTCTACTTGGGGATATCTTTGATAGCCCTGAAATAAGCTCCTCCAAGATATCTTTGACTAATCCCAGCAGATCTTGCTGTGTAATTTATAATGCAAATAAAATCCTGTATTTGGGAATCAGAGGACTCTCTTTCTGGCTAATATGGGCACAACTCAGGTGTAGCATGAGATGAATGATACCTTTGGGCTCCTTCAGGGCCAGTGCAGAATCTGCTGATACCGTCCTGTGAATGGCGATAGATGCAGTGACCGGATCTTCTCCTAGGCTAGCATTGCACTTTTTGGCTCCCTCTTCTTTTCTGTTTCCTTCCAGGTTATTTTCCCAAGCAGAGGCCCTCTGGCTGTTGAAGTCCAGTTCCACTCGGAGGGCCTTATTCTCCTTTTCCAGCTTGTTAATCTCAGAACGCATTTCCTGAATCACCCTCATGAGCTGAGTGGTTCCTTCCATTGCCTTTTGCCAACTGTCCACTAATAGTCCTTTGTGGGGTAGTCAGGTCACCTTCCTGAAATAAGCCGCCCTCTTGGGGTCCCTGTCTGTTGTTCTTCTCCTTAAACTCTCCTGAACAATAGAATATCCTCCCTCCCTGTATCGAAGTCAGTGCCATCTTTCAACACTTGGGGAGAGCTAGGATTCAGTTATCAAGGTATTCTGAGGGTCCCCATGATTTATTCATTCAGGGTTTCAGTTTTCAGGATACAGTTTTTCTTCTGATCATTTCCCTTCATGTAGATTCATAGGCTCAGGGGTATTGCCCTCCTGCTAAAAAAGAACTCCCCTCCCCATCTCCATCATTAACTTTTTAATCTCTTTATAATGGGGGAGGGATGTTAACCTGGAGTCTAGAGCTCTAAGGGGTCTTTGGATAGATTTCAGGGGGTCTGTGATGTTGGATGGAAAAAAGGACATCTCTTTTTACCAAGAACCAAAGACATTTTGCATTTCTTCCAATTATTTTAAAAGTCGTATTCCGAGAAAGGGTCCACAGACTTCAGCAGAATGCCTACCATTGAGATCCATGACATAAAAGATGTTAAGAATTCCTGGTCTACAAGCTATCCTAGTCATCCTCCCACTAACCTACAGACCCATTTCTGAGTTCCCCTCTCCTGCCTATGTTCAGAGACAGAAGATATTTTAAATGGCATCTCCATGGCGAAACTCTTCACATGAATACAAAGCGTGTCAAAGGAGACATGGATGAAGACTCTTCTTCTAAAAATGTTTCCTAGTTTTGATTCCCAAGTGATGAACTATGCATTTTGACTCTGGGTTAAGGAATTATCTTTAAAAATACAGGCACATAGAGATCATGAAGAACATGAATATGATTACAATGTGAGGACGACAGTGGCCACCACACTGGTTGGTGAAGAGGGTCCAGGTAGGGCAATGCCACTCTTGGGCATCGGTGCTCTCTTCCTTCTGTAGAAGGTCTGTCAGCAGAGCAAAGAACGTGTTCAGAGTCTGTAAGGGGAGATGATTTAGAAGTTAATCTTGCATGAGAAAGGAAACGTGATCTCAAGTGCAGCCTTTATTACTTGTTTCCTGAAAAGCTTTCTTTGTTGCAAATGAAAAGCAAGAATCTGAAATGAGGACCATTTTCAAGAACAGCATGTTTTTGGAAACTCCATGAATACTTAACCATAGACCTGTTTCAGAAGAAAGATAGTTTTTACCTTAGAGGTAACTAGGTGATGCCACTAGATCTAGATCAGGAGGATTTGAGTTTGAATCTAGCCCCAGACACTAAGTGGTATAGTGGATAGAGCACTGGGTAAGAGTCTGGCAAACTTATCTTCCTGAGTTCAAATGTGACTAGCTGAATGACCCTGGGCAAGTCACTTAGCTCTACCTTAGTTTCCTTAATTGTAAAATGAGCTGGAGAAAAAAAATAGCAAACCACTCCAATATCTTTGCCAAGAAAACCCCACTATAGGGTCACAGTGACTGAAATAACTGGACAAAAATAACATAATCACTGTGTGACCATGGATAAATCACTTCACTTAATTTGGGGTTTTGGGCAAGGCAATAGGATTAAGTGACTTGCCCAAGATCACACAGCTAGGTAATTATTAAGTGACTGAGGCTGGATTTGAACTCAGGTCCTCTTGGCTAGTACTCTATTCACTGTGCCACCTAGCTGCCCCCTACTTAAATTGTTAAATAAAGATCATAATTCCATGGTTGTGAGAATCAAATGAGATATTATTTATCAAGTGCTTAGTACATATTATAGTCACTTAAACATATCTGTTTCCTTCCTTTTTTCTCTTCCCTCTTTAGTAAGGGAGTGCTAGAGTTCTAGTTGGGCTCTATTGTGGATCTGCTCTGACTTGGAACTGAACTGAGAAAGTGCTTTTCTGGATCATTTTTGTGTTTTATCTTTTTTTTTCCCCCTTGCTAATCATTGGGAAGTCAATGCAACTTTGTGTTCAGGCAGGCATTAGAATCCCTTTGTAAGAACAGCGGGGTGTATTATTACATTTTAGGATGATAGTTAATGATTCTATTTTAATTTCATAGAAGTCATTTTAAACAGATTTGTACATTTGTTTCTCATTTAATAGTCTTAATCGTCTGTTTACTTGGTAGTTCATCTAATATTAGATCTGAATGTTTGTTGTTAATTTTGGGATTCTGATAACCCATATGCTTTATGCTCTCTTTCTCTTTCTGGAGCATAATTGAATATTTATTTTTTTGAATTCAGTTTTGTTGATACTTTATGTCAAGCCCAGAAGTCTTGGCTTCCACAAGATTTGGTTTATTGGCACCAATGTCAAGGTCTCAATGGTGACTTGTGGCACAGTGGATAGACTAGAGTTAGGAAGACTCATTTTTCTGAATTCATATCTAACCCCAGACACTTTATAGCTGTGTGACTGTGGGCAAGTCACTTAACCTTGCTTGCCTCAGTTTCCTCATATGTCAAATGAACTGGAAAACGAAATAGTAAATCATTCCTATCGTGGCCAAGAAAATCCCAAATGGAGTCATGAAGAATCAGAAAAGACAGAGTAACAACAAAGGGTATCTAATGATTCAAAGCTTCCTTACTCTCCTAAAAGAAGAAGCCTGAGAGGAGGTTTAAAGCCTGAGTCACCTAGTTAAAAAAAAAAAAAAAAGGTTTGCAGTTACTGTTAAAATTCTTTTTTTCTGAAAGTAGGTGCCAATTCTTCAGGTGTTCCTCCCTCTTTTCCTCTCTCTTTCCTTCCCTCTCTTCTAATATGAATAAGTGCCAGTTCTCAGACTCCTCTTTCTTTACCCCCTCCCCTGCTCCCCCCTCCCTCGCCAGTGCCTGGTTCTTCTAGAAGCAGATAACCTTATAAAAATCCAGTGGAATTCCACCCTGAATCCCTATAGGAAACAGGTTCTATTGTCTCCAATTGTCCCCTCTTATTGAATTTCTCCTCAATAAAATTGCCTTGATTTATTTTTTCTTTGTTGACTCTTTCATACACCTTAGTACACCATTTTGAAATCTTATATCTCACTCGTACTTCATTAAGACATCTGCACTGCAGGGGATGGCTAGCTGTTGCAGTGGATAGAGCACCGGCCCTGGAGTCAGGAGTACCTGAGCTCAAATCTGGCCTCAGACACTTAATAATTACCTAGCTGTGTGTCCTTGGGCAAGTCACTTAACTCCACTGCCGTGTGTGTGTGTGTGTGTGTGTGTGTGTGTGTGTGTGTGTGTGTGTGTGTGTGTGAGAGAGAGAGAGAGAGAGAGAGAGAGAGAGAGAGAGAGAGAAAGACAACTGCATTGTGGAGGTATTGTGGAGGTTTGGGCTAACTTCTGAGACAAATGAAGCTACAGCAAGGCAAAAAAGGAAATGATGCAGTGGTGGGGTGACTAGTTTTAACAAAATTGGTCTGGGAGCAAGAAGAGAATCAGAAATCTTGTAAAGAAATGAATCTTACTACAGGATCTTCCTTCCATTCTAAAGAAGGATTGTATTTTCTTATCCTTTTATTTTATTGCAATGTGTCCTTGAACTTTAAATATTAGATTTTTATGGTTTTGGAGTGCCTGTTGCATATTCATTCAACAAGGAAAACCATTGTATTAGACAAAGCCAGAATTAACCTTAGCCTACAACAAACTGACATGGTATGATTTGAAGGGCTCAAGATCTTCCCTGTAACCCTCTCCAAATATCCCATTCACCAGACTGCCAAAATACTTAAAATTCTATCCTTAAAAATTTATTCTTTTGAGTTAAATTATTTCTTTCTAAGAGTTTCTTCTAGTTTAATATCTCATGAGATATTAAAATATATTATGGGAGGTTAATTTGGTCATTCATCAATTTAAGTACCTATTCATAAATTAAAGTTTATTAAATGCCTAATAGATCTGTTAAAGAACTATATTGATCCTTTTGAGGATATACCAGCAGACCACAGTCTTGTGACAGATCATACCTAGCTGGAAAGGTTTCCATTAAAGGTTTGGTGGGTGATTGTTGTGGGGTGAGAGCAATGTCATTTTTGAAAAGTTTTACATGACTAAGCTGTTTGTCTTTCATTCCTGAAAAGGACTAGGGTGACGTTTTGATTTTTCTGAGTCATAGAAGTCTAATCACAGTACAAAAGTCAAGATAACTGGAGATGGTCCAGGATGTGGAGCATGACCTTGGTGTCTTCAATGCCTGCTTCAACTGCCTCTGTGGCCATTGGAACAAATTGTTCTCATCTACCTATTGTCCTGGGGAAATTTTTCACCTGCTTGGGGTGGACATGCTCCTAACTCACCAAGATGTTTGAGATCCATCGGTTGCCCTCAACCACATTTAGTCCAGTCTTCTTGGACGGCTTTACTGAGGTGCTGCTGCTGTGTATGCTATAGCCTCTTGGAGTCATAATGACCAAATACCTTCACCTTGACCTTGAAATGTTGAATGTTCTTTCCCCAATTCAAATAAAGTTTTCCATTATGATGCAATGTACTTGGTGCTACAGGCTACAGCAATGACTTTTCAGCATGGGAACTTAATATTCCATGAGTTAGTTAAATGTCTCTTATCTACCATTCGTTTTAGTCATCTTTTAATCATGTCAGACTCACTGTGATCCCATTTAGGGGGTTTTCTTGGCAAAGTCACTGGAGTGTTTGGCCATTTTCTTTTTTCAGCTCATTTTTTCAGATGAAGAAATTGAGGCAAACAGGGTTTGCCTCAGGGTTTTCCCAGGGTTATGCAGCTAGTAAGGGTCTAAGGCTGGATTTGAACTCAAGATGATGGGTCTTTCTGATTCTAGACCAGCCTTCTATACACTGCACCAACCTAGTTGCCTCTTTACCCAGGATAAGATGCTTCTAACTGGTTGTATACTCCAGGAAACCTGAAAATTTATATAAACCAAATCTGTACTCCCAGAAAGAGGTCTGCTACTAGCAAATAGTCTTCCTATGGCAGGCTGATAAATTTCTTTTCCTTTCAGTTTGGTGTTCCACTTTATTTTTTATTATTTTCATGGTAGCTAGGTGATGCAGTGGATCACTGAAATTGGAGTTTGGAAGACTGAATCTACTCTCAGATATTTACTAGCTGTGTGACTCTGAGCAAGTCACTTATTCTCTGTCTCAGTTTCCTCAACTGTAAAATAGGAATAATAGCCTCTATCTCTCAGAGTTATTGTGAGGATCAGCTGAGAGAATATTTGTGAAGAGATTTGCAAATCTTAAGGCACAATATAAATACCCGCTGTTACTTGTTATTATCGTTATTGTTATTAAAACGATTCCTCCAACATTTTAGATCTCCTGATGGGTAAGAATCTCTGGATTCTCCAGGAACCCAGCCTAAGAAATTCTATATTATAATGCACATCTATTGTATTTCCCCAAAAATAAGATTGGGGGGGTCTTATGTTAATTTTTGCTCCAAAAGACAATTAGGGCTCATTTTCCAGGGATATCTGGAGTTGGGCAGTCATTCCTATGTAAGTCATTATTTGATCTATTCTTTTCTCTTTTCATCTTTAGCAGGGTGAGCTGCTGGCTGAATCCCAGACTAGGGGATTCTCAGGCTATCTCACAAAACAAGTGGTAGCATTACCTCGACTCACTTCCTTCTAATTGCTTGTGTACACCAGGCTTTTTCAGTTTCAAGAACATAAATACCAGAAACATGTTCAATCTTATCTTTCTTGCCCTTAATGATGATTAGAGAAGGGGCTTTCTTTCCATTCAGACCTTATTTGTGTCTGTACTCTGACTGGTCCTTTGGCAATGTTTCAAATTCATCTGTTTACATAGGTATCACATTTACCTCTTGTCTAGAGGCACCCACTTGGGTATATACAAATACTTAATTATAATTTATATTATCATTTATTTTTAGTATTAATGTCAATAAAATTATTTATTTTATGAAATCTATATTAAAATTATTATTTTATAATTCAATATATTCATTGTGTGCTACAACAGATTTACTAAATATATCTGTCTGTCTCAGGACAGACTGGGGCTTATTTTGCATCCTGAAAAATATCATGCTAGGGCTTATTTTCTGAGGAAATACGATATTGTCAGTGGACTAGCCTAGATAAGCTGAGAGAGAGACTCCTTAGCAGATTAGTTATAGGGAGATTAATAATAATAATTATAAACAGTTAATAATGAGGTCTAAAGTTTTTGGTTCCATGTTGCTGACTATGGTGGTCATACTTAGAAGATGCTATGAATTGTGGAAATATTAGTGCACATGAAAACCAGAGTGATAAGATCAAGGTTGTTCTTTCTTTCTTTTCTTTCTTTCTTTCTTTCTTTCTTTCTTTCTTTCTTTCTTTCTTTCTTTTTTTTAGGTTTTTGCAAGGCAATGGGGTTAAGTGGCTTGCCCAAGGCTACATGGCTGGGTAATTATTAAGTGTCTGAGGTTGGATTTGAACTCAGGTACTCCTGACTCCAAGGCCAGTGCTCTATCCACTGTGCCACCTAGCTGCCCCCCAAGGTTGTTCTTTCAAAGAATTTACCAAGGAATGAGTGAAATAGTAAGCACACCTAAATAAGATACCCAGGCAATATTGAAGTGAAATGCTATGAGAAATTTGAGGAGAAGATCACCTTATTAAGTGGCAATGGAGGTCAAAGAAGCCTTGATGAGAGAGGTGGGGTTTGAATTGCCTCTTAAAAGCTAAATAGATCAGGAGATGGAAAAGTGGGATGGTGTGAACAAAGGTGTGAGGATGAGGGTGGAATGAAGAGTATAGTCCAGATTTATTGTAATGTAAAGTATTTTAAATCATTATCATTCATTAGCACCTTCACTTCCCTAATCATCCAGTGACTTCATTAGCTGCCTAGTATATGCCCAACATTGTTCATCTGATAATGGAATTAATTTATCAGATCAATACCTGCACTCTTGAAGAGAGCTGATGAGAGGGTTGGTTTTTGCCACTTGGCAAGATGTCACAATGGAGATTCATGTTTCAGGTAGGGTTTGGCCTCAGATGCACAGCTCAGGACAGAATTTGCTCTTATAGCTTTCCATCATGGCTCTTTTTGTGGACAGATGATTCACTCCTGCCTTCTGCAATCTCTTTCAGAGAGTAACTATTTGGAAAATGCCTGTCTCAATTTTTTCATCTGTAAAATGGAAATATCACTTACCTCTCAGAGTTGTTGTGAGGATAAAATGAATGAAATTGGTAAATTTTTGTTTTCTTTTTGTTAATGTCAATGTAATATAAATGTCAGTTATTGTTATTGTTGTTGTTTATAATTAGGATAATTATTGGGCAGCTGGGCGGTGCAGTGGGCAGAGCATGGGTTCTGGAATCAGAAAATTCAATCTTCCTGAGTTCAAATCCCGCCCCATATCAAGTGAGTTTCAAAATGATAAACCTTGATAGTTTAACCGGGTAGAAACACTTCTCTATTAAATCAATCAATCACAGGTTTAATTAAAGTTAGATTAAGTGAAAAATAACTAGATGAATGTAGTAGACATCCTAGTCCCCAAGTTAGGAAGACCCGAGTTCAAAAATTTCAAATGACAATTTCTAATTGTGTGACCTTGGCCAAGTCAATTGAGCTCTGTCTCCTCATTTGTAAAATGGGGAGAATTGCAGCACTAACTCCAAGGGTTGATGTGAGGATCCAATGAGATAATATCTGGAAAGAACTTTGTAAACTTAATAGTTGAAATATCAATGCTGAAACAGTCTTTAATCAATTAGAATGTTTCATTCTTCACTTCAGAAATGTGTTTGGATTGACTAAGGAGACTTGGTCATGTTATTCAAGTTACAAGGTGTTTTTTCTTCTTTTTTTTCCCAATGGGAGTAGTGGTGGTGGTGGTGGTGGTGGTGGTGGTGGTGGTGGTAGGTGAGAGGGGGTAGGGCAGCAAAAGAAAAAAGATAAAGAAAAGGGGGGGTCATTGAATCATCCCTTTTAAGAATGCAGAAATAACTAACAGATGAAAGGCTAAATTAAAGTAGTATGAATAAACAGGACAGTTTTGAAAGATTCGGGTTAAAGTTATACATTTAAAAAGAAAGCAAGATGTTTATATCTTTATCTTCACATAAAATAATTTTTTCTGTTCTATTATATAAAATAGAAGTGTTCACTTGATGTTTAAGCTAAGAAAAATAAAACAAGGGAAAACCTATTCATATCCTGTGGGTCATCTATAAAATGAGTAACCAGTTCAAGTCTGAGAGTTTAGTGTGTCTTACAAGGAAGAGAAGAATAGGGAACAGTCCATTTAAACTTCTGATAAGGAATCAAATTAGGGGAACCCTGGCCTCAGCTCAGTCTCAGTCTTGTTGCTCCAACCCCTTGTTCTGATAAAGCCTTTGTTCTGATAAACCCTTTTCAAGGGCTACAGGAGTTTTGGACTTCCTATCATCCCCTCAGTGTTCTTAGCAAAGTCCTAGAACAATCTATGGCAGTGTCTGCATCTCAAGCCAAGGATAGGCTGGATGTGATGAGGAAAATGGATTTAAGGTTTTTCAGAGTCTGACAGAAATGCTCAACTTTCCCTAAGAAGAATATCTTGAGAACTTCAGTAAAGGATTTCTAGGAGCAGTGAAATTTATTCTGAATCATATGCATTCTAAACTTGAGTCTATTTCTCTTTAGATTTTTCATATATTTATGGGAGAAGGTGCTATAGACTTATATTAACTATTCTTACAATATTATTTTAGGAAATATCTCTTTCTAGAAGTGAAACCCGGTTAATGAATTGGCATATGTTGATGGATAAAAGGAAGAAGCACACTAGTGGGGGCTCATGAGCTGTAGTATGATAAAATATCTATTGATCCCTGAAGGGAATATATAATATATGAAGGATCATAATAGCCACACCTGGGGCCACACATTAACTGTGATAAATATTTGTACATTTGCAGAGATCCTCCAGAGAAATTATTGGAGTAACTAGTTTTAAGATACTCTAGAGAAACATGAATACTTTTCTCTCTCTTTTAAGCTAAAGTTGCAGAGCAATAATGAATAGACTTGCATAGCAATAAAGAATAATGAATATTTAGAGCTAGTGGGCATATTTAAATATTACTTGTAGGCATCCTTAGAGTTGGTATGTAGAACTACAATCGCCAAACTGGGGACTGGTCAAAGAAGAGTTTTTCCAAATGTAACCTGACTATGACTCTCTGCTTCTGCTCCATTTTAATTTTTCTGATTGTTCTTACCAGTTTGTTCCTGAGATGCCCAAAGAGGTAGCAGCTTCCTTCCAGGTGTCTTTGCATGACTTTTAAAACTAGAACAGGCATGAGAATGCTCCCCAGGTTGTCATTTTTTTCCTGAGCTCTGTTTTTTTGTCATCATATCATTGACAGTTTCTTTTTGAAAAAAAAAACACAACCCATCAGTTATCTCAAAAGAAACCTGGAAAAAGATCAAAATGAATGTCATAATTAAGCCCTCGAATGCAATTTAAAAACCTCTGTACAGAAACAGGCATGTCAGGATATAACAAAAGGCAGTGAAACCTATGATTTGCATCTCAGAGGATGAGAAATCAGACTTCATCCTCAGCTTTGTAAATTCACTAAGGAACCCACACAGGGTTAGAGGCAGGATTCTTCCCAGCTCTGATTTTACAAGATTAACTCATGGCAGTATTCCATATGTCTATCTCTTAGTCTCTTTACAAAGCATCTCCTCCCTCTATTTTTAACATTTGAAATTCATATACTGATATCTAAGTTCACAAGTCTGTGGGTGAAAGGAAATGATTGGTCATTCTCTTGAGGGGTGGACTTAGAAGGAGCTTGGTCAAGGATTGACCTTCCATTTTTTTTGGGTATCCTCATTCAGGGAATTTTCATTTTCAAGGGAATTTTTATTTGTGCCTATTTTCCAGGATCAGCTTGTATTCTGATCCCACCCTTCTCCCTCCCAAAAGGGAGCAGAGGAGGTGAGGAGCTGAGGGAACCCAGAAGAGATAAGAGAGAGTGGGTTTTTTGTTTTACATAAATAATGAGATTTCTATCTGGGAATGGATGAGACAGAAGCAGGTAGAACCTTCAGGATGTCAGGGAAATAGGAAAGTAAGCAGGAGGAGGAAGCAGAAGCTAGGAAACGAGAATGTCCCAGGTGTTGGCTGTTCATGGATGGTCACCAGAGAGTTGTTTGTCCTTTGTTTTCAAAGTGGACCAATGCCATCAAAGGATAACTTGACCCAAGTCTGAGTTAAGTGAGCCAGAGATACATAAAGGCATCTCTATTCAGCCTCTGAAGTCCAGAAGTAATATCAAAGTCAAGATGATTGAAGATGGCCTGGGATGCAGTGGATGACATTGGTATCTTCATTGTCTGACCAAGATCTAAGGGCTTTACCGCATGTGCTTCAGCCACCTTCTTGGATATTGGAAACCATTGTTGTCATCTGCCTAACATGGTTAAGGTAGATATATCCCTGAATCAACAACAGGCTTGTGACCTGTCGGTTACTCTCAATCTGGTTTAGCCAGTCTGCGGAGATGGTTCACCAAGGTGTGGTTGCTATGCGTGCTACAGTTTCTTAGAGCCATAGGTGAGAGTTGTGTATCAGAGAGACACCAAAGGTGTAAGAGCAGCCCTGAAGTCCTTATACCAGAAGTTCTGGTCCTCCTTGAACACCCTAAGAAGTAGTAATGTTGCCCAAGGTTAACCTTACAGGGAAGGTTCCCATTTCTCATTCATGCAGTGTCATCTCCTTATATTCCTTATCTTTAAGGAAGACTAAAGGGGTAAGTTCCATTGTTAGTGGGAACGGTAGGGCTGAGGTGCTGAGAAAATATCTCCTTCATCATTCATCTCCCAGTTTGTCAGTGATGTTCTTCAGGGGTCAGAGCTGGGTAGACAGATCCAGAAATTGGGTTCCCTGCTTCCTTCCCTCTTTGCTGTTGGGTCAGAACTTGTGATATCCCTGATATATGAATGTGAGCTGAGCTGTTGAAGGATGTCCCTAGCTGGGGCTAGTTTTCCAGGTCAAGGTTCTGGCTGCAACTGGCACTGTGACTGCCAACCTGGCTACATGCAGAGACTTGAAGTTACCAGTATCACCTTCCTCTGAGCTTCCTTAAGGGTTCTGTTCTCATGCTTCAGCTAATATGTAGCCTCATGACCAAGAGCTACTGGCACATAAGTGGGGTGTTCTTCACCAACCCCAGGTTTGTCCTGTGGCACTGCTGTTCCCGATGCTAAACCCAAGGGTGGCAATGCCAGAGATGGAATTTCTCTTTGCCCCTCAGTTGTTGGTTTGGTTTGGCTAGTTGGTCATTGCTTTGACTCTGTTTTAATAAATGATTATTGAATTGGATTGGGTTCATCTTTATCTGTTTTTGAAGTGATAGTTCTCCCCCCACCCCACAATCCCAAACTTCAGTCTCCTTGGTAGAGGAGACTGAGATAGCTACCCAGCTAAGGGATTTCCTCCTAGCTCTGTGGAACCATAGTTGTGGATGAAGCAGCAAAAATTGATTATCTGACAGTGAACCTGATATTAGAATTTAGGTGAATGACCCTGATCCATAAAGGCCAGATAAAACAGTCCCCAATGTGTAGCTGTGGAAGGAGAATCACCATTTTCTTCTGGAGGTAACTATGTAGGATAGTGAATAGAGCATTGGGTCTGGCATCAGAGAGTTCAAATGTGACCTTGATCACTTACTAGCTGGATGACCCTGGACAAAAAAATTTAACTAATTTCCTGCCTCAGTTTCCCCACCTGTAAAATAATAACAATAATAGTATTTACAGGGCTGCTATGAGGCTCTCATAAGATAATTGTAAGGGCCTTTGCAAATCTTAAAGCCCACTTTGAGTGCTAGCTATTTTTATTTTATGATTTGAGTTTTTCCAAGAAGTTTACTAATCTTTGTCTTCAGATTCTTTTCTTTTCCTTTCTTGAAAAACTGCCTTTCTCTCTTCCTGTAGTATTTCTCCAGTTTTCACGGATCACACAAAAATCACTGACAGTCCCTCAGTAATCTTATCAGCCTTCATTACCCAAAGATATAATTCATCTAAATCAGGAGACTGGAGCTTATCAAGGGCAGTTAATTTATCCTCTTAGACTTTATTTAGTTAGTTATGGAGCATCTCCACCTCCAAAGTAGCATTTCTGAACTTGGGGACTAGGATGGTTAGAAGATTTGAAGCACGTCATCAAAAGCCAAGGTCTGCTGGATACCTCTTCCAAGGAAGAATTGGTGCTACAGAATTAGTGAAGCCTAAGTCCCCGAGTTAGATCCTTCATCCATTAATTTAAATATATGAATAATGAATCAACCACTCTGATCTCAGCCCTGCCTTATGACTTTGCCTTATCTCTATCATCTTGGCATTTTTCTTCTCCTCTCTTCCTTCCCATACCACTAATTTTTTTTTTTCAGTGCATACTCAGTTCATGCTGCTTCCCACTAATGACAATGGAGCCTATTTGGCTCACAATGGTTTTTTGTTTTTTTTTTTAAATGAAATCCAAATCTTGTACTTTGTCAGTTTAAGGTCTTGGAGTTTTGAAAGACACTTGAATGAGTTTAGGAGAAAGACCCTTGTTCCTCTGGATCCTTTTTTAGGGATCTCTCCTGAATATACTAGAAAATCCATTAAGTGTTTTTTAAAATAGCTCTGTCTTCATTAATGACACCATAAGATTTTAGAACTGGACTAGACTTTAGTGGTCATATAACCTCCCTCCCTCAATTTGTCATCCAGGAAACTGAGACTCCAAGAGGAATGTGTAGATCATTGGATAACCGAAGGAATTGCAGTTAATATAAACAATTGAACAATTTAGATTTAAAGAATAAAACTATTGGGAAGCAGATTCATTATAAAAGAATGGAAATCTATTTTTGTTTGTTTGTGGAGTATTCCATTTTACAGTTCTTTTGAAAATATTGTAGGCAGTAGATTATTATATTCACGGGCATGGATTTTGGTTTGTTCCTTTTGGTCGGGGGCTTATTGTCTGTGTTCCAGGCTTTTTTATCTTTTTGTCACGTAGTCTCTGATGGGGTTGGGGTGGAGTAGGGAGTGACACAAGATGGGACACTGATCTGAATATACCCCAGCATTCTGCTGACAAGATGTATCTGGTCTGAGGGCTGTCTGGGAGGGTGAAACTTGATATTGAGGGAGAAGGAATCAGAGTCACTGCCTTAGGTGTCAGCTGTTCTCTGAGGAAAACAAACCATGTGCACCAGATGTTTTTCGAGGTACCATAGTAATAAACATGCCAGAACCCATTTCTACTTGCCTGCAAGGAGTGCTCTTCTCCTTTCTCTCTGCTAATCCAAATCACATAAAAATAGTATCATCACTGGGGACTTTTGTGGTTTCTATGAAGCTGCTTAATTCTGAATATTTCTAAAAGAGTTACTTGAAAGACATAGAATTGCCTACTAAAGTGACATCTTGAGAATCCTTAGAAAGTATGACTTAATTTTTCCTTTATTATTTTCATTGAGGCTTATTATTTATTTGGATGCCTATACTATTTCCATTATAAAAGAATTTAAGGCAGCCTACTCAATTAAATTATTATTTAATTGTGTAAATTATGTAAAATAAGATATGTAAAAATAGGAACAAAATAGGGACTGTCTAAAACATAGAATCTACCCTTTTCAAATCAAGGAATCATTTGGCCAGACCCTTCTCAGAATCATGCATGTTGCCTATGTTCATAATTGAAGGAAATGGTATATTTGAGTTAGAAATCAGTTAATATATCTCTATATAAAAACAAATTGGCATGTTAGATTTATATATATATAATATGTATATTATATATATATATAATATTTATGGAGATGTTAGATTTAAGTTAGAAGTAAATGTATATATGTAAGTATATGTATGTTTGTATCTATGTCTATGTGCATATATATATATATATATATATTTATAAAGGTGTAATGTGAATATACACATACATATATGGAAATAGCAAATTTCAGTTGGAAGCCAGTATATATATATGTATGTATATGTATGTGTGTGTTTGTGTGTGTGTATGTATTTCAATTAAAATTCTTGAACCCCCTGAAATCTACTCATGGGTCCATAGAAAAGTCCATGGACCTTAGGTTAAGAACCCCTGCTCAAAAAGATTATTAATATTATTAATATTATCTCAACCAAGAAGGCTAGGCATTGATCTGATCAATTGCTGCCAATACCTTACTCTGGGGTGGTCTCATTAGCCATTTTTTTTTGCAAGGCAAATGGGGTTAAGTGGCTTGCCCAAGGCCACACAGCTAGGTAATTATTAAGTGTCTGAGACCAGATTTGAACCCAGGTACTCCTGACTCCAAGGCCGGTGCTTTATCCACTACGCCACCTAGCTGCCCCTCATTAGCCATTTTAATAAAAGCAGAGCCTGCTCACTTCTCTGGACCACTGTACTTAAGACAATGGTCTTTGGTAGAGTCTTCTTTAGAGTCGACTATGCTGAAAGGAGGGAGAACTAGAGAGTAAGATAAGCCCCTTGATGATAGAAGAGTCTAACTTGGGTCTGCTGACCTAGGTGACTTTCTCTGATTGTCTTTGTGTCTGTTGTATTGTGTCTGTCCCTGGAGAGAGACTTCTCTAGTCCTACAAGCTTTTATGAGGTCTACAGAGACAGAAAATATCTAAAGGTTGGACAATGATGTCATTATTCTGCAAGATTAGCAATAGTTTATCTTGTATTAGGAGACCTCTTCACCTCATTACTCTTTCTGGACACAGAATGTACTCAATGTACTCAGGATTGGATCACTAAGTATTATATACATTTAATATCTCAGAAAATACCATCATATTCCTCCTCATCTCCAAGAGCCTTGGTTACACTAAGCCCCCTGTGCTGGGAGCCTCTTTCAGAGCCTGGGTAGGGTTTGAAGTCTCTTTCCCTACAGCCTCCTCCTAAAGAGTGGAGAGGCAGAGTCTATTTTTCTTTAAAATTATTGAAACATCTGAGAAAGCGATAGTTCTTCATCCCTCTAGAACCACCATGTTTCCATGGCCCAGGCCCCTTCCTTCCATGCTTCCTACATTCTGGCCATCATCCATAATTCTATCTTCTACCCCCTCATACCCACACATACCTTGGATTCTACCCCTGGATTTCAGGCTGTGATAGTGAGCTTTCACATTATTTTGCCTGGCATCAGGACCATGACATTCTTCCTGGCTGTTTCCATACTTTTATCTTCTCCCCCCCCCCCCCAGTGGAGTTGTGAGAGAGAGTGATCTTTTACAGAGAAATAATGATTGTTCATGCTTCGGATGTTAAGGTAAGAAAGCAAATATATAATGATCTTATTTTTTCCATTTTTATCATATTATACTAAAAATAGGTGGCATTTACAATGTGCTTAAATGATTATACGATGTTGCATAGTTAATAGCTTATCAGATACTTATAATAACTTATTAAGAAAGGGGCTCTTATATATCCCATGTTGCTGTTGAGGAAACCAAAAAAGAAAGAAGTTAAAGATTTGTCCTATATCAATTATAAGCATCCATGGCAAAATGTAGAATTTAGGTCTTCCTAATTCCAAATTCTGTCTACCATACCACTTAACTACCTCTAAAGCAGGGAAACTATAACAAAGAAAACTTAATTGTATTCAAAATGGAAAATTTACTTCCAAGGCATGATTATATCATCATATGCGTTTACAGGTCATAGTTATAATAGCCTTTGACATTCTATTGGGTGAGTAGGAACATCGTATGATAATATTTTTTGAATAAGATTAATACAAATTCATTCTTGTCTTTCTATTTTCCTGTTTTCTGTTTCTTCCAATATTTCAAACATTCATGTTTTATTTATTTATTTTTTTTGGTGTATGACTTTTGCCTCCATGGATATAGATTGCAAGCCTCTTTACAGTTTAGTAAGCCATCTCCATGAAATGTGATGATGAGGAAAATTTAACATCTGGTGCTTATCTTTTTCTGCTTATGATTAGACTGGTCCTCTAACCACATAGTATAGTTGGGCTAATATTTACCATACTCTTATGGCCCATAACTTTTATGAAATGTATTAATCATAAGCATTATGATCATATTTTAGGATTTAAGATTACAGAATAATAATTTTTCTTTTGTTTTTATCTTAAATAGTATTTTTTCCCCTAATGACATGTAAAGAAAGATAATAGTGTCGAAGCTGGAATGTATAGTAGAGGTCATTGAGTCTATACACCATATTTTTTTTAAAGGAGGAAACAAAAGCTCTACAGTTATGGAATTTGCTCCAATAGCAGATTTGTTCTGGCTCTAGCTGTACAATGAAGCCCAAAGACATTAAATAACCTGTCCAGGATCACTCAGGTGATAAATGACTGAAATAGGACTCAAACATTAGTTAAATAGATCAGGGTTAGTTTATTTAGGTTAGCAGATCAGAACTGAAGGAAGGTTGGAAGGAAGGGACAAAGGCAATATTTCTTAACAGTGGGTCCACAGAGCACTATAGATTTCAAGGAGTCCATGAATTTAAATAAGAAAAAATATATACTTTAATTTTTTATTAATATTTGGTTTCCTTTGAAATATTATGAATATTACTTTTGCATTTGAAAACATTATGCAAAGAAGCCCACAGACTTTTCCCTATTGCTAAAGGAGTTCATGAGGTTAAGAATCCTTAATCTTTATGGATTATCCAAGATTTATGGCAGTAGGAAGTATTTGACAGAGCACAAACTCTCTTAGGGCAGGGATAGTTTTATTTTTTCTCTGTATCCCCAACACCCATTACATAGTAGGTGTTTAATAAATAATTTGATTGAGATTGATGACACCATTAAATACCAATGTCACATTTTAAAAAATAGTGTGTATCTCTCAACACTTCCCTAACTGACTCTTAAAGGGGATAGCGGAGTCCCTAATACCTTTCTGTGTTATGACAGATAAAATAGCTAAGTCCCCATTAATATGAATAATGAATCCCCTGAAGTGGTCACATGTATTTCAGATCTCATTATTAGAAGTTATAATTATGTAAAATATGGTAATTGGTCCAGACCAATGAAACTATGGAGCATGAATCTGAGTTATAGTAACAAAAAGAGCTGTGTCCCTGGGAAGTTCTGAATTCTAGGATCGACCTCTTGTTCACATAATGGATCAAAAATATATTCTGACTCATTGAAAATAAAATATCCTTCCTCCTAAGATTTCTCATTGAAGAATTCGATTTTGTTTCATTGAGTCTCACAACAATGCACAGACTAAATAGAGTCTGTATCTGAGCATCCTTACTTTTTTAACCAGGTTTATTCTTCCCCAAGAGGGCCACTTTCAGCTGTTTTGCATAACATGACGGAGATGTTTTCCTTCAGGACTTATGCCTTTTATTAGAAATACTAAGGAGAGCATTGTCTGTTCAGCCAAGTATGTCTGTTAGCTCTCCCTGGAGGGAGCCCACTTGACTTGCCCTCGCTATTCTTTTGTTTATTAGCACCGTCTGTAATGAGAGATAGGGGGCTCGGGTGCTGTCTTTATTGTTTCCCCACCATTCCATTTCTGCTATGCTTCTTGCTTACTAATAGGCTGAACAAAGATCTAGAGAATTAGTTGTTGAAAACAGAGGACCAGAAATGAAAAAAAATATTGGCGAAATATGAGGTTATTCTATTTGCTGACGTCTCCCAGTGTGATGTCTGAAAAATCTATGCTCTTGAGATGTTTGGAATGACATATGATACTGAAGCAATGATTAGATGATTCTTAAGCATTGACATCTGCTTATCGTAGCAAGGTCAGCAGTGAGATCAGGTGTGTCTGGCTGGAGAGCACAAAGACTTCCAGAGAATACCTTTGGGGAAGAATATACACATGTGTATACACATCTACACACATGATCCACAAAGCAAGTATGAGTTTATAAATGTGCATATGTATGTGGATATACAATATATAATATACATTTATGTATATACATGTGTAATAAACACTATATCTCTATCTACCCATCTATCTATCCATCCATCCATCATCCATCCATCATCTATATATCTATCTATCTATGTATCTATCTATCTATCTACCATCTATCTATCTGTCTATCTATCTATGTATCTATCTATCCTTTTTATCTATCTATTTGGGTGGTTCAGTGGTTAGAGCACTGACCTTGAGTTCAGGAGGATGGGAGTTCAAATCTGGCCTCAGATACTTGCCACTTCCCAGCTGTGTGACCTTGGACATGTCACTTAACCCTGACTGCCTTGAATTCAGGGCCATCTCCAGTCCTCCTGATCCATATCTGGCCAGATGACTCTGGAGGAGAAAGTAAGGCTGGTGACCTAGCACAGCCCCACCATGATCAAATCCAATTCATGAGTTTATCATGGAATAACTTCCTGACATCATGTTCTTCTTCAAAAATAAAGGAAGGACACACATTATTATAAACATCATATATATATGTGTGTGTATATATATATATATAGTTACTCATATAAACATGTAAAAGATTTTAAAAAACAGGTCATTTACAAAGGAAGAAATGGTTTTGTTTCTGTGTTATGAAAGATCACTTGATTCAGGGCAAGAACACTTGATTTTGGTTTACAAAACTATAAGTGAATTTCTGAGCCTCAGTTTCCTTATCTGTAAAACGTGAATAATACTTATATTAATCACATCATGGAATTAAATGGGAGAACATATGGAAGCTGCTATGATGATATCAGAAGGTCAGTGGGGAAGAGAAAGTGGGCATGGGAATGAGAAATTTTTTGAGTATTGAAACTTTGGAGTCTGAGTTATTGGTAAGCCATCAACACTTTGAGTGTGTGTGTGTGTGTGTGTGTGTGTGTGTGTGTGTGTGTGTGTGTGTGTGAGAGAGAGAGAGAGAGAGTGTATGTGTGTGTGTGTGTGTGTATGTGGTGTAGGATGGAATTTGGAGGAGAAAATGGGAATGTAGGATTGTTCAGACTCGCAGCTGCAAGGTTGGAAGGGAGCTAATCAAGGAGAGAGCATGGATACAACATTCCTCTTTTTTAAAAGACCACTAGCTTGGTCAAACTTTATATGAAGCAAACAGTCAGTCACCATTACCCTTTTCCTTTTCCACTCTTTGGTGTTTTATTTCTTGACTGTCCCACTGTTTTAAAATCCTGATTCCTCCTGGATTGGTATATTTTCAGTTTAAGACTAGAAGAACCACATGGAACTATTCCTACCATGTTCTTTTTATTTTGCACCAATTGATTCCTCCAACTAACAGTCTGAAGTGGAGTTGTTTTACAATTTTGCAGGGATAGTTAAATCTATTAACTATTCATTTCATTGACTTTTAAATTTCAAAAACTTTTTTTGAAGGGAAGGATTTACAACAATGTGGTTAATATTTTGGAACAAAGGGCCTTTCTGACTTTGACCTCCCTAGAGTATATGCTCTACAGAAGGATTCAAACTGGGTCAATTTAGATACTTTTCCTTCATCTATTTCCAAAAGATTAAGCCTGAATTTTCTTAGAGAGAAATTTTCTCCAAGAAGGTTTTGAGATACTGAAAGATTCTCATAATAAAATTGTAATGGGCTGTAATGTATTTTGTGGGCTGTAAGATTTACTTCAGACCTTATAAAGGGTGCCTCTAGAATTTCCTTGAGCTAAGCATCTTGAAAGGCTTCTAGATTGAAAAATCAATTGTGAAAATATCTATAAAGCATTTTAGTGAGCAATTGAGGGGCAACAATAAAATTATATTGGGTTACTTACTGCGGTCATCCCTTGAACTGCCACCATGGTCTGATGTGGTCTAGTAAATTATTTCTTGTGGCCATGAAAATATGGCAGCATGTTATATATTATCATTAGTGAGGAAAGTCACTAACCTATTTATGACCTTTGATTCAGTAATCCCATTAGAGCATATACCTCAAGGAGGTAAATTCAGAAAGGAAAATCTTATACATCAAAGTATTTATTGCAGAACTTATAATAGAAACAGCACCAACAACATGACTCAAAGTAAGTGCCCATTCACTGGGGAAAGCCTGAATGCAATGGTTTCCCATTGAATCATAAAGTCCTATAGAATATGAAAAATTTTAGAGAAGCTAGGAAGACTTGTATAAAGTGATAATGAAACAAGAAAGACCAATGGACACAGCAATATAAACAAAAACAATGGATAAATTAAGCTGAATGCTGAGGAATTTCAATAGTCCATCATGGTACAGGGGAATGGATGATGAAATACATCGTCTGCTCTTTGAAGGGGTAGAGTAGAATTATGATTATAGGATATTGCATGTGTTGTCAGATATGGCTGTTGGTCAACTGGTTTTGTTTAACTTTTTCTTTGTTAACAACGGACACTTCAGTGGTGATGTGGTATATAATGGGAAATGATCATGGTGTATAAAACAAAAGACACCAATAAATCTTAAATTAAAAAATAGAAAGTGTTTAAAAGAAACAATAAAGATAAAAGGGTCTAGTGCTTATGAAATACATATACCCCATTAGACTCTGCAAAAATACATAATAAAGGTACCAATGGGTCACCCTGTGGAAATTTCCTCATACCACTCTGGGCCTTAGATTTGGTCAGAAGGGACTGCTTTGGGGATTGGGAAATTAGTTTAGTTACCATGCCAATGGAATCCCTGGCTTCACAGCTACATTAAACTCATGAGGATGCCTTAAATACCTTTTTTGTTTTAAATTGGAAACTAAATTCTAGCATGAGACTGATATGATAGAAATAATATCTCCTTTCAAAGATGATACTTTATTGTCTTAAGTAAGATCATAATAATAATAAGATCCAATCCAACAAGCTTCTATTAAATACCTACTTTTTGCAGTATCCTGAGTCAGATGAATGAAAAAATGAAGAAATTTAATAAACCATTAAGAATGTACTAAGCACTATGGTAAGTGTTGGGCAATTTAAATTACATAAAGTAAAATAGTTTCAGTCTCAAGTAGAATATATTCTAATATCTGCTGGGAATCAAGGGACCATGTTATGGTCAGGTAAGTCACAGGGATGATGAGTGGAACTACAGAACAATTGATTGATGAGTCCTTGCCAATAATGGGGGATTGATTTGTTTATAGTTCTCCAAACTTCTGGAGGTAGAAAGTGGGGTGGGGTGGACTATGCATGCAATGACATTGGGGCAGATCAGAGCCAGGTTAGTTCTGATCCACATTCAGCAATCATAAACCCAAGGGTTCTGATGCTGGTACACAAAGACTGAAAGAGGCTTCTGTCCTATGCCCCAAACTATTATTGTGAGTACCAAGTCCAATAATGTAGGAATACTGATTCCAGTACCAGCATTGTATCCACTGAGTCACTTATTTGCCTTTATTGTTAAATAATCTGAGAAATGTAAAAGAAACTTAAGTCTTTGGATCATCACAAATTTAGAATTTTTTTACCAGGCAAAGGGACTTGGGAGCAGAAAGACATAGCTACCTTTTCTACCCTAAAAGTCCCTTAGGGTAGAAGTAGTCAAGGCTAGAACACTTTCCCCCCCATACCATGATGAATATCATTTATTTCTTGTCTAAGAACCAAAATTGAGTTGAGTAAGTTATTTTTCTCTGGGCTCTAATTACTAGAAAATGAAGGAGTTAAACTGAGGGATCTACAAATGCTAGTTTTGATCTTTATACATGTGGCATACACATGATTCCATAGCTTAAATTTGTGGTCTTTACTTACAAAGTTTTTTACATATATATGGCCTGGATCATTCACTTATGCCATCCCTCTCTCCCCTCCCCCAACCTGTTCAAGTCACATTGAGGGAAGAGACTATAATCAAAACTATAGTTTTTGAGCTCCCACTGAAGATTCTTTTACCAGATAAACTAAAAGACATAAGTTCTGTTGAAGACAAAAAATTCCCCCTTACGTTTATACAACTGCAAGGAGAGTTTTACAGCCTTTATAGTGACAAAATGCATTTTTAAGACTATGTTGGATTCAAAGATATCCAACATAACAAAATATGACATTTAAAATGCCCACAGAGCATTTTATTGCATCTTATTTGATGAGTTTTCCTATTTGATATTCAGAACAACCCTGTAAAGTTGGTGATGCAAATATTATTATTACCCTCATTTTAGATAAGAAATTGAAGATCAGAGAGATTAAGAAAATTACATGAAATTGAGTCAGTTCTCCAGACTCAGGTGCTCTGAATCAAAGTTTCTGTACTAATTAGAGTCTAATAATGCACTCCGTGGCATATACTTAACATCACTGAATATTGAATTTTAACTTTCAGTTGTACATGGAAAATTTTTTTTTTATAACCTATGATCTTTGTACTTTTGCTTGCATATTCTGTTCCCAGCCCTGTGTTCTCTTAATTGTTATTTCTACTTCATAAGTTCCTATGTTGCACTGGCCAGATGAAGTGACTTTATTCACTGTTTTTGATGAGCTTAGACAACCACTATTTTTTTTCAGTTGATGAAGTAGTTAAATGAAATATGTTGGTGAACTTCTTGTGGAAAATGGTATTGTGTCCTGAAAGAGAATGACTGTTTTTGTTGCCTTTTTGTCTCTTAGGGACTTTGCCCTCCAGGCAGTTTCTGTTGGGCTATTCTGACAAGTGCCATTGTATTAGAACAAAGAACATTCCTTCCAATACAGTTGGGATGTCTATGGAAAGTGGGAGGCATGAAAAGTGTGTTTCCTTGGAAATATTTTTAAATAAATGGAAGGTGCTCTGCCAACAGGAGAGAGAATCAAGGAGTCTTCTCTTTTAGTCATCTTGCAAGATGGCTTGAGTCCCAATTCATTGGATCAGGATTAACTTGTTAGGCCCCCTTTCCCTGCTCTCAGCAAATATAATGCCAATGGTGGGACTATTAGGCAAGGAGGAGGGCGTCCTGGTTGAATTTCTAATCAATCATTTGCATACTGTTATATACATTTTGGTTAATCTGGGAGGGTCTAAAACATGATTCCCATGCTCCCTTTCCTGCCCCCTCCTGATGTAGACTGTGGCTTCCATCTTAATTCTCAAAGGACTGAACAAAGTCAAATGGGGAAAAATAGATTTAAGTAGCATTAGTCCTTTTTTGGGTGTTGGGGTAATTAACACAGTAAAGAAATGGTCTCTGTCTCTTGAGAGGGATTCAAATGAAATGAAATGTTTCCATTTGAGTTTGATTTAGGTTCAATTTGGATAATATTTTGTTGTCTCTGTTTTACAGTACATATTGGTTTCAGAAATACTCAGGTTTAGTATCATTTCAAATTGATTCGTGAGAGTTTTGAGGGAATAACTCTCATCTGGATCATGGCTTAGTAAGATATCCATATCCATATTCATCATATGTGTGTACATATACAAATAAATATGCATTTATATGCATATGTATTATATTTGTGACAGTAGAATTCTAGATTTGTGTTGGGGGCTTTTTTAGTGATTGACTCTAATCCATGGAGGTATTTATAAACATAATCAAGAACCAGTGGCATAAGGTAAGGACTTGATAGGAACTGACTTGACTTGAACACCATCTTGACTTGATCATTTAGGTATTTAGCTATTTGAGGAAGGAAGATGAATCATTTCTGAGGTCTTTTCAATAACTTGGTTTCTGTGATTTTTGCATGAAAATTCTTTAGTTCCTTTGGATATGTGACTTTGCTGAATAGCTTATCAATCAGAACACAGAACACAATCTCTTTTCAAAAATGTCCCCCAGCAGCCATTTTAAAGGCAATTGATTTATGACATTCTATGGAAAATTAATTTCTAAAGTAATTCCTGTCTTTTTATTTACCCTCATTTGAAATTCACAACAGGAATTGAGATGATTCCTCTTTCTACCAAACCATCCCTTCAAGCCTTTATTAGTGTTTCTATTTTATGAAGTGTGTTTTTAGCTCAGCACTAAACAGATGACAGTGTGTTTATTTGAACTGTAATCTCTTGTTGCTTTCTTATATAGTTGAGAAGACCATTTGTGGAATTGATGTGGAAAAGATCAATTGTGGAACTGTTCCAAGAAAATTAGTTCTTCCATGGCTACCATATAATGTTGCATCATTTCAACTTTTGAAAACATGCCTGATAAGTGGACCACTTCTAGGAATTAACAGTGACTATAACAATAGGATACAAGTCCCTTAAAAGATTACATAATAAGGTATGAAAAGGTGCTGTCTACTTCTTTCTCCTTGGGAGTTTCAATATATGGTTAATGAGGCTCTGTTTGAAATACTTATTCATGGTGAACACCAAGGTCTTAAAGCTCAGTCAAGACTATTACGGGAGTACAACCGTAGAAGTGCTGAGCCCAGTGAATAGAAATAAAAGTTCATTGAACTCAACTCATTTGTCCCTGTTCTTGTTTGTAATGAAGTGGTACTTGAGATCTTTGGGAGAATTTGATATTTGAAAAAAGCTAGATTTGTGACAATCCCACTGAGAGCACAGGGGTGTCAAAGAGAAATAGGAGCAAATGGTGCCAAGTTCTATATATCAGACAGTGGATTTTCTTACTGAAACAGCAAACATTAGTGTGGGATTTATAAGAATCTGGCATTATTTACCACACCTGAAACTGTATCTTATAACTGATCACTACCTTGGCATCAAGGTGGCCAAGTGGGTAGAGTCCTAGATTTTGGAATCTGGAAAACTCACATTTTGTGGGGGGGAGTTTCTCAAAGTTTTAAAGCTGTGGAAAACAGGAAGACCAAAGAAATGATAGGACACAGGGTGGCTAGATGACACAGTGGATAAAGCACTGGCCCTGGAGTCAGGAGTACCTGGGTTCAAATCTGGTCTCAGACACTTAATAATTACCTAACTGTGTGGCCTTGGGCAAGCCACTTAACCCCATTTGCCCTGCAAAAACCTAAAAAAAAAAAAGAAATGATAGGACATCTGTTTGGAATGGATGGGACCATACTCACTGTCAATGGTAAAGAAAACCTGTACAACTCTTATTTCTGTTTCTTCTGCCAAAGAGAATGACCTCTATACTAAAATGATAGAATTAACAATGATAGACAGGGAGTTGATGCTTAAGGGCACAGGACATCCCATTCTTCCCCTATCACATTTGAGGTATGTAGTTAAAGGTAGATATGAGTATGCTGGTAATTGCTTTAACAACTAACTCCCACTCAATCCCCCCCCCCAATCCAGTATACAGGACACACTTTTAAATTGAGTCATTACTATTAACACTATCTCTTTCCCTTTTTAAAATATAGGTGATTCATAAAACAATAAATCCAGCCCTGATTTGTAACATTTGCTGTATAAAATTGCTCATGATGAAAATTTAACAATTGATCTACTGGTTAGAGCTCACTACTGCAATTTACAAATATTATTTCATTTGATTCTCATAACAATCCTGGGAGATAGGTGCTATTTTTCTCATCCCCATTTTGCTGTAAACTAAGGTAAGTAGAAGTATGTAGTTCCCCCCCCCCCGCCGTCTCTTTCTTTCCATCTCTCTCCATCTCTCTCCATCTCTCACTAGGGTGCCCAGGCTTCTCTGATCTGGTTCTTCTTATCAGGGGGTCTTTGGACCCCCCCCCCCACTCATGGGAACACACCATAATTGGTGCTGCCATCCCAGGAGCAGAGATTACAAACATGTGCCACCTCTTTGGAGTTTAGGTTTAAATCTCTGATTTAATTCACTTCTTTCATTTTATTTAGAAGGAGGTAGAAGCTCAGTCTAGTTAATTTTTTCTGTTTCTACCTAACTCCATAGTTTTTCTACAACTCTTTTAACTAAATCACACTTGATTTTTTTATTCACTGATTTGGAAATATTATCAAGGTTCTTTCTTCCCAGCTATTATTCAGCTCAGTGTTAATCCTCTGCTTACACCAATAGTTGTTGGTTATATTTAGATGTAGATAACTAAGAGAAAACATAGTGTCCTCCAACACAGAGATATTCAAGAAAACATATAAAAAGAGAACCTGTTTTCTGGAACTCTTCAAGTAAGTGTTTCTATTTTATGAAGTGTGTCTTTAGCTCAGCACTAAACAGATGACAGTGTGTTTATTTGAACTGTAATCTCTTGTTGCTTTCTTATATAGTTGAGAAGACCATTTGTGGAATTGATGTGGAAAAGATCAATTGTGGAACTGTTCCAAGAAAAGTAGGAAATGCTTTAAATTTCAGGTAGATCAAACATATTGATTTTACATCTTTTTGTAAAGATTTTTTTTAAAGCAAAATGACTGGAATCTACGATTGCCTAATGCTAAAGTATGATGACAAATGAACATGATACTGAGGTCTGAGTACTTAATAGGATAATGATAAATGACATTTACAAAATTCTTTATAGCTTGCAAAATGCTTCACAATCAGTATCTTATTTGAATCTTGCAATAATCCTGTGAGGCAGGTTGATTATGAAGGCATTATTATTCCTATTTTACAGATGGGGAAATTGAGGCTATAGAGATTAAGTGATTTGCCTATGGTCACAAATCGAAGTAAGAGTTAGGAGTGAGATTTGTGAAGCATAGGGTCATAGACAGGATTTGAGCCAAGGTCTTCTGATCTAAAATCCAGCCTTCTACCAGCTCTATCTCTATAGGCCTTCTCTCAATTAAATTTTTCTGACTTTTTTTTAGATTTTTTTCAAGGCAATAGGTTTAAGTGGTTTGCCCAAGGCCACACAGCTAGGTAATTATTGTGTCTGAGGCTGGATTTGAACTCAAGTACTCCTGACTCCAGGGCCGGTGCTCTATCCACTGCACTACCTAGCTGCCCCTTGTCCTGACTTTTTACTTAGGATCTTGTGTGATTCATGACTTGGATCTTTGATAAATTAGGTGTTTAAGGGGGCTAAGATGAGCAAGAGGGGTGAAGTAGATGTCTGATAAATAATAGTTGATTGATTGACTATATAAGCAATGTATATAGCATGTGAAATAGGTGATGGTTTGGTATAGAAATGTCTCCATTTTTTTATAAGTCAGTGCATTTAAGGAAATTATTTAATTAGACATGTAAAGTCCAATATGCTGACAGTGAGAACAAAGAAAGAATGGTAGGGATATTTCCTACAACTTGGGAACATGATAGAAAATTACCTCTATGGGGAAAGGGATGTTTTCATTCAACAGTGCAAAATATTTCATTGTAACTTTGTCTTTGGCCTGGTAGACTTTGTGATTTTGAGGACAGATTGAATAGCAGTCACATCATGATTAGTCATCATGCTTGCAGGTTCTAACAGTTGCCCAGCAGCACTAATAAGCAAACAAATAAATAAATATCAGAAGTCAGAAAAATGGTTTATGTCAACTAATCCAAGACAGGTGAGAAGTGTCTATGGACCAACAAAACTATAATTCAATCTAGGAGAATGTAGGCTCCTTATGGACAGGAATAGTTTTTTGCTTTCTTTGTTTTTGCAGCACCTGTTTTTGCAGTGCCAAATAGATGCTTGTAAGAAGAGACTGGATTGAGGGATGCTCAATGTCTTCAAGTCTTTAAAAGGTTGTCATATAGAAGAAGGATGAGATCTGATCTCTGCCGAGAAAATGACCCTTGTACTCAACTATTTCTGGTACTGATCCAGTCGAGTAATTTGGAGAGGTTCATTAGGAATAATGGCAGTTTCAAATCCCAGCCATAGCCTCATTGTTCCACCTTGGAAAAGGAACTCTCTTTCCCTCACTGAGTCAGTCTTTCAGAATAGGGTTTCTGGACAAGACAGTTTTTCAGGAGATATGTTATTTAATATACATCATTATCTTAAATAATATGCATTATTTTAGCAGGTTCAATGCCCTTCCATAGGTATATGGCTTTATGCTTTGGTTTAGGATGAGAGGGTGAATCATAGACATTCAGAGGTTATCTTGTCTGATTTACACTTGGATTGGAATCTTCTCCAAGCCCCCTTTGACAGTTGGTTATGGGATCATAGACTTAGTGCTGGAAGAAACCTTTGAGGTCATCAAATTCTCCCTCCCTCCTATCCTCTACCTTATTTTATAGCTGAGGAAACTGAGTCTAGAGAATTTAAATGACTTTGCCCCAAATGGCAGGTTGGAGATGAAAGAATTGAGGTTTGACTCTAATATCTTCTATTATCCTACAACATTTAGCTTTTACTTGAATATTTCCATTGGGCTTCCATTGAAGGTGACCAATTGTCTTTGTGACAACTCTAGTAGATAGTAAGGTTTTTCCTTCCCTTAACATCAAATCTAATTCTTCTCTTGAAACTTCCATCTGTTACTCTAGTTGTTTCCTGTAGGGACCAAATAAAACAAATCTCATCCCTCTTGCAGAGGACAATGATTCAAAATGCTTGAAGACAGAAATGTTTCCCATAAGCCTATTCTTCTTTAGGCTAAACATTTCCTATCTTTTCCACTGATCCCCAGGTTCTTCACCTTACTGGTTGCCTTCCATGGACAACTGATTTAAAAACTTCCAATGCTATGGGATATAACTATAAAATAGCCCCCATGTTTGCTTCTGTATCCCCTCCCTCCCACATTGACTCCCTCTTCCAGGCCAGCTCAACAAGCTGGGCTTCTAGATTTCAGCTTCTAGATTCTCCTTCTGAGCTGCTCATGACTGAATAAATCTGGCTACAATGATGGATCATAGTAAAGGATTGAGCAATAAGCTGAAAGCTGTAGAGTTCATCTACCTGTACCCTTTTACAATTTTATCAGGAAATCTAACTAGTTTCTGACAGTTGAAGCAGGAGAAAATGATGTCCAGACAACCCTCAAGTTTTTTTATTGTGGAGGAAAGCTTTCAGTTGAAATTCCTTGCAGTGAGATATTCTCCAGGGAAATCTAGAAGACAATTATGTCACAGTTATATTAAAATTACCCTAGTTCTAGGCAGATGAAAAGCTTGGCATGGTGATAACCTTCCCTTTAGCATCAATTGTTTAATAAAAACTAATTGAAACTGTAACTCAAAGCAAGAGATGGGAGAGATAGAGTAGATAAGAGTACTGGCCTTGCCATCAGGATGAGCTGAGTTCAGATCTGAATTCAGGAGCTGACTAACTGTATGACCCTAGGCTTAGTTTAGCTTCTGTCTGCCTCAGTTTTTCCATTTGTAAAATGAAGATAATAATAGCTCCTAACTCTCGAGGTGGTTGTGAGATTAAAATGACATATCTGTAGAGCCCTTTCCAAACCTTAACATACTATAGAAATTGTAACAGTTATTATTTATGATAATGAAGAATAGAAGAGAATAAGAGAAACAGAAAAGAAATTAATAGGAGCCACAGAGAGGCAATATTTCCATCACACCTGAAACAACTGAAATTTCTTGAGTAGGAAGGCTGTTTGATGCAGAATTCTTAGAAATTAAAGGAAAGAGGATGAAGGAGGAAGGAGGAAGACAAACCTGGAAAAAATAAATTAAATGGAAGACAGCTGTCTGACACATCATAATCTTGACACATCTGATCTCTAGTTCCTGGAGAAAGTTGGCAGCAGCAGCAGTGTAAAAGTGGATGAACCTTTATTACAAGAAATAGATGACTCTCAGCCAGAGGAGAGAACATCCCGATTAGAATCTGATTGATTTAGAAAGTGACTAGTGACTAGATTGACTAATGAACTGGTCCTGTTGGCAGGGTGAGAGTACCAGTTCTCATGCTGCCACTTGCAGACAAAGAAGAATATCACAGTATCTGGGACTCTGCTGAGTGGGCATTGGTGGTTTCCTTTTTTTTTTTTTGCTCTACGAAAAAATAATTTTCATTTCATCTTACATGTCTTATACATTTCTTTGAAATAAGACTGGAAAACTTGGACCCTGGCAATATAGCTCTAAGACATAACTAATTGAATACAACTACGTGTGAATTATAAATGGTAACTCTAAGGTAGGTTTATGCGAACTGTAAGCAATACTGCCAAGCCGCACTAAGTCTTATTCCTCTAATGAGACTTGTCATATCATAGGGGAATGGGATAATAAGTGAAAACAAGCTAAAGAGCAGAGGTCAAATTATGGCTTACCTTTGGCCATAGATCTCTTACTTCTTCCCTAAACAAATTGACCAATGCCCCACTTCTTTGTCTTTAAGGAAGAGATGTGAAAGCATCTTGGGAACAATTTTTCTGCCTTATCTGGGAAATTGCTAAGGGTAATTGGGTGGTGCAGTGATTTTATTCAAGTGGTAGGAGATGCAGAATCGTATGTTTAGAAATAGAAAGCAGTGTGTTTAATCAATCAATCAATAAACATTTATTAATGGTAATTGATTATTAAACTTAATTTTTTATTATAGTCAGGAAGACCTGAGTGTCAAATCTAGGCCCAGACATTGGTTATATGACCCTGGGCAAGTCACTTCACCCTGTTTATCTCAGTTTTTTTAATCTGTAAAATGATCTAGAGAAAGAAGTGGCAAATCACTCTTCGCCAATGGAGATTAGACACGACTGAAATGCCTGAACAACAACAAACAACTGGATAATGCTATAGAGGAGTCAGCATGAAGTCGTACAGCAGTTATTAAAGTGGAATCTGAGAAACCCTGGGGGTTCCTGAGACCCTTTCAGGTGATCCAAACTGTTTTCATAAAAATAGTCAGACATTTTAATTTCTAATATGGTAAGTACTATTAAATATACCCATGGTAACAAAAGTTCTTTTGGGGGGCAAGTCTCTTCAATAATTTTTAAGATTATAAAGGGATTCTGAATAAAAAGTGTATCAGCCACTAATACAGTGCCTCTGGTCTTAGAGTCAGAAAGATCTGTATTCATATTCCTCCTCAAATCTTTTAATCAACCAATATTTATTAAGTCCCTACTATGTGTCAGATACTATCCTAGGTTTTGATCAAAGTAATGGTATAAGAAAAAGTCAGAACAATCTCTACACCAGAGATTCTTTTTGTGTCATGGCTCTTTTTGGCAATCTGTTGACTTCTATGGACTATGGACTTCTTAGATCATGTTTTTAAATGCATAAAATAACAAACACAGGACTATAAAAGAAACCAAAGGTTAGTAAAAAAATAAAGATTTTTTTTTTCCCATCCAAATTCCTGGACTCCCTGAAATGCATACTGTGATCTCAGGATACAACCTCAGTTTTCTTCATCTGTACAATGGGTCTGTTACTTGTAGCAACTATCTTGGCAGGGTTCTTTTGAGATTCAATGAGGGGTTGTTGGTAAAGGTTTTGCAAACCTTAAAGTACTATATTAATGTCAGTTTGTCATCATTTAAAAATCACATTGCCTCAGATTCAGGTATACATCCTTATCACTCATATTCAGTCCACAAATCTTTACTAAGCTCTGTCAGGTCACCAGGCCAGATGCTAGGAGAAATGTGAGGCAGAGCACATCTTTCCTGATGTTACAGAACTTAGAATCAAGGAGGGTAGATACAACACTGGATATAATGCGGACTACCTCATAATAACAATGCAAGGAAAGGGAAAACAAGGAACTTTGTGAGGCAGGATAGGGGAAAGATTTAATTTCCCACTGAGGACAAAGTTTGGAAGGAGCAAAGATACCAACAGGGACAGGAGGAGATGCCACTCAATGCTCTACCTGAATTTTGTCTCTTCTGTCTATAGTGATAGAAGTCTACCCTTCCCCTTAAACTATGAGTTATCCGCTTCTCTGACTGGCTCTTCCTAACCTCTCCCAGTTCTGGCATCTCCTGCCTTTGCTTTTCAATGGACCTGAAATGACAGATTTATTGGACACAAGGTCAAATTTTATTATTTTGGTAGAACACAATCCGATCCCTGTTGTGTGTGTGTGTGTGTGTGTGTGAAAATAGTCTTAATAAGGAGAGAAAGATAATTCGTTTTTGCTGACTCCATTTCACCCTTCTCTAGAGTCACTCTATCCTTAAGCAATTTTATCATCCTAATTTATCATTTGTTTTCTCCAGCTGGAGGCCATCCAGACAAATCCCTGCTTTCCTCCACAGACTGTAGTCAAAGTAATATCCCCTAGTGAATAGTGAGGCCTGTTCACCCGGCCAGGATTGAAGCCTATTAAACATTAAAT